>NW_026576319.1:0-120430 GCF_028641065.1 Leucoraja erinaceus
GTTCGCGGAACTTAGGTACTCGCGGTAAATAGCGATCAATATCCCTCCGTTTTTCTCCCGTTATCAGGGTCTGAAAACGAGCAAACGACCGCTACAGACGGCACTATGTAAAGGCCCCCCCCCCCCCCCCCCCCCCACCCCTGCCCGCCCGCGGAGATGATCCTCGGCTCCACGATCGCGAATCGGCTGCTTATTAATTGAGACCGCGGCTTCACTTTACCGCTACAACACGCTGGCATTAGTGACAATGTTTAATTTACTGTAATAGCTTAGACCCCCCCCTCCCCCCCACACTCTTCCCCCTCTCCCTCCTCATTCCCTTACCGTGCACAGTCTCTGTCTTTAAGAAGGAACTACAGATGCTGGAAAATCGAAGGTAGACATAAAAAAGCTGAATAAAACTCAGCGGCTGCGGCAGCATCTATGGAGCGAATTGAATGGTCACCGTTGGCCAAAACCCGGAAGAAGGCACCCGCTGAGTTTATCCAGCTTTTTTGTTGTTGTACCAACCTCTCTCTCTCTCTCTCTCTCTGCCCTTCTTTCTTCTCTCGACTCATGCACGCCCGCTCCAACCCCCTCCCCCTTCACCTCTCTCTCCCCCTCTCCCTCTCCCTCTCCACCCTCCTCCTCCCCTTCCTCACATAATATTTTTTGTGGGGGCGGGTCCACATTGTGTGTGACTGTTTGTGGAGGCGGCCACGCGCTCTCCATTTAAGAAGACGCTCATCTGTTTGTGACGACACACGCCCCCCCCCCCTTGGTGCAGGAGGCGCGCGCAGCATCTTGAACGCTCAGCGATTGTTTGAATTCTTCACTAACCGTCGTTCTGTCTTTGCTTGCTTGTGAAGAGAGAAGTCCTGAATTGCATTTGTCTGACGATAATAATCAGCTTTATTTTTATTGGATTGAATTTATTTGTTTCTCATTTACCTGATCATTATAAATCTAAAAAGTGTATTTAATTTAAAAGGTTATTTTTTTTAAATTAACATTTTATTGCATTTCATTGTTATTTTCTTTATTTTTATTACATTGAATTTTCTCATTTAACTGTCCATTATAAATCTTCAAGAGTGCATTTCATTTTTAACATTAACATTTTATTGTTAAATTCTTTATTTGTTTTTCATTGAATTGAATTATTTCTCACTTAACATTACTTTTTAACACTAATAATTTCAACTCCCCTCCCTCCCTCTCTCCCCCCCTTCCCCACCCCCTCTTCCTCCCCCACCTCTCAAAAAACTTTTTTCTAACGTTATATATTCCCCGTTTGTAACATCATTACCATCTTGACATTTCTAAATTCTATACGATTGTCTTTGAAAACTAAAATCATTGTTATTTCACTTTGTCATCGTTGACTTTTTTTAAACAAGATAAGTTGTGGTGTCGGGTGCTTAGTGTCTGTCACGGTTTGTGAAGACGCTCTGATCTGTTTGTGGGGGCGCGTGCTTAGTGAAGAGTGCATTTCATTTAAACGATTAATTTTATAACATTAACATTTGATTGCATTTCATTGTTAAATTCTTTGTTTGTTTTTCATTGAATTGATTTATTTCTCACTTAATATTACTACTTTTTAACACAAACTTTTAATTTCAAATACTGTTTTTTAAAAAATAAATTTGCTGTCCTTTCATTGACAACTTAGATTCAAAATCATTGTTTTTTCACTGTCATCGTTGACTTTTTTAATTTAAAAAAAAAATTGTTTAAAATAAACTTTTTTAACGTTAAATTTACCCCATTTGATAAATCTTTAAAATTTTGAAAATACAAAATTCATAACTATTTCAAAAACAGCATTTTTTTGATTTTTGATTGACGTTTAAATGCCGTTTTTTAAAATAAATTTTCTGTCCTTTCATTGACAGCTTAGATTCTAAATCATTGCTTTTTCACTTTGTCAACGTTTAATTTTTTTTGATTTTTTAAAAATATAGTTTAAAAAAAACTTTTCTAACATTAAATTTTCCCCATTTGTTACATCTTTACAATTTTGAAATTTCTAAATTCTTAACGATTGTCTTTAATTCTTAAAGACAACATTTCATTTCATAGACAGCATTTTTTTGGTTTTTAATTGACGTTTAAATTGACAACATATTTAAAAAACATTTCATTGTAATTGACAACAGGTTTCATTGTGATTGATTTCATTCTAGAGGAAAGGCTCCATTTTCAAGAAATTGATCTGTTTTCGTTGACAACTGAGATTTCAAAACAATTTCTTTGTGATTTATTTCATTTGATCTGAAAGCTACCATTTTGAATAAATTCATCTGTCATCATTGATAACTGAGAGTGTGTTTGGGCTTTTTTTAATTCGGAAAAATTCCATCTTGAAAAACTTAATCCAGTCTTCATTGCCAACTGAGATTCTGTTTTCAAATCATGCCAAGAGGAAGGAATAAACATACAGGGCGGTCGTGTGATGAGAAAATGAGACATCGAGAAGTAATGAGGAGGAGGAGAAAAGAACAACAGACTCAGCAAGAAAGAACACAACATCTCCGAGGTAATCCAGAAATAAACAAGGAGAGAAGGGCACAACAGACACAGCCAGAAACATCTCACTGTCTCCAAGATAGTCAGGATACACAGCGGGAGAGAAGTGCACATGAGACGAACCAGGAGAGAAGGGCACAAGAGACACAGCCTGAAACATCTCAGTGTCTACAAGATAGACAGGGGAGACAGCGGGAGAGAAGTGCACATGAGATGCAGCAAAAAATAACTAAACGTCTCAGAGAAAAATGTGAGAGGAAGGAGGAGAGAAGGAATAAGCAGACACAGCCAGAAAGAATTCAACGTCTCAGAAATAAACGAGAGAGGGAGCAAGAGAGAAGAACTCAAGAGACAGAGCCAGAAAGAAGACAATGTCTCAGAAATAGACGAGAGAGGGAGCAGGAGAGAAGGACTCGAGAGACAGAGCAAGAAAGAAGTCAACGTGTCAGAAATAAACGAGAGAGGGAGCAGGAGAGAAGAACTCAAGAGACAGAGCCAGAAAAAAGTCAACGTCTCAGAAATAAACGAGAGAGGGAGCAAGAGAGAAGAACTCAAGAGACAGAGCCAGAAAGAAGACAACGTCTCAGAAATAGACGAGAGAGGGAGCAGGAGAGAAGGACTCGAGAGACAGAGCAAGAAAGAAGTCAACGTGTCAGAAATAAACGAGAGAGGGAGCAGGAGAGAAGAACTCAAGAGACAGAGCCAGAAAAAAGTCAACGTCTCCGAAATAAACGAGAGAGGGACCTTGAGAGAAGAAAAGAGTCAGAGCCAGAAAAAAGTCAGCGTCTCAGAAATAGACGAGAGAGGGAGCAGGAGAGAAGGACTCGAGAGACAGAGCAAGAAAGAAGTCAACGTGTCAGAAATAAACGAGAGAGGGAGCAGGAGAGAAGAACTCAAGAGACAGAGCCAGAAAAAAGTCAACGTCTCAGAAATAAACGAGAGAGGGAGCAAGAAGAGAAGAACTCAAGAGACAGAGCCAGAAAGAAGACAACGTCTCAGAAATAGACGAGAGAGGGAGCAGGAGAGAAGGACTCGAGAGACAGAGCAAGAAAGAAGTCAACGTGTCAGAAATAAACGAGAGAGGGAGCAGGAGAGAAGAACTCAAGAGACAGAGCCAGAAAAAAGTCAACGTGTCAGAAATAAACGAGAGAGGGACCTGGAGAGAAGAACTCAAGAGACAGAGCCAGAAAAAAGTCAGCGTCTCAGAAATAAACGAGAGAGGGAGCAGGAGAGAAGAACTCAAGAAATGCATCAAGAAACAACTCAACATCTTGAGGAACATCAAGAAAGAATACAAATGAGAAGGGATTCAGAGATGGGAGATGAAAGAACTAGAAGGCTGGATGAACAACGAAATGCACGACATATAAGGAGAAATATTAATGCTGATGTTGGTCAAATGACCAATGTTTGCCTTCATTGTCGAGCTAAACACTTCTCAGCAGAAACGACCAACTTTTGCTGCATGAAGGGTAAGGTCAACATTGCTCCTCTGAAAACACTCCCGAATGTACTCATTAATTTGTATACAGGTGACACGCCACAAGCACATGAGTTCCAAAAGAATATTAGACAATACAATTGTCTCTTTCAATTCACGTCATTTGGTGCCAAGGAAGTGGTGTCACATGGATGGAATCCTTCAGTGATCATTCAAGGCCAGATTCATCATTTCATTGGTTCTTTGATGCCTGACCAAGATCAACAAAGTAAATTCTTACAAATCTATTTCATGGACCCGCAAGATAGCATTGGGTTGCGAATGAGTATACTCCAAGATGCTGGTATTCAAAGGGACACTGTTGAAATGCTTGAAAACATGATAAGACTAAACAACCCTTACATTCATTCACTTGTGATGGCGATGGAGAGAATTAGAGATTTACCGGAGGCATCAATCGTTATTGATCCCAATTATCGGCCACCTTTCCAACATGAACGGAGGTTTAACACGCAAACTGCAAATTAAGTTGCCGTCCTCATAGCAAACAGTAATGAGCCTGTGGCAACATCACGCCACATTGTCTTGAGAAGAAGAGGAAGAGGAGGAGCAGAAGGAGGTCTGCAAATCATTTCAGAGTCCCATAGGTCTTATGACAGTTTTCAATACATCCTTTTCTTTCCACTTGGTGATGACGGATGGCATTCACAACTCCAAATGAGTACCAGCAGAAAATTGACACTAATGCGATATTATGCATATAGGATCATGAATCGTGACAATGAATTCAACCAGCTTTTGAGAGGAGGACGACTCTTCCAACAATATCTTGTAGATATGGCGGCTAAAATGGAAGGTGATAGACTGAATTATATTCGCATGAATCAGGTATCGTTGAGGTCAACGACGTACAAAGGACTGACGGATGCATTACATGATGATGATGACTTGGAAAACATTGGAAGGCGCATCATCCTCTCTTCAACATTTGTCGGTGGTCCCAGGTATATGATGGGACGATGCCAGGAAGCCAAGATGTATGTTCGGAAGTATGGTACAGCTGCATTCTTCATTACAATGACCTGCAATCCAAATTGGAGCGAGATCCGACAGTGCCTCTTTCCAAATCAGCAGCCGTCTGATAGACCGGAATTAATAGCAAGAGTATTCGAGCTGAAAAGAAAAATATTCATGAAGACCGTCACTGGACCAGATGGCTTCTTTGGAAACTGTATTGCTTTCATCTTGACTATGGAATATCAGAAGAGAGGCCTGCCTCATTTCCATTGTCTGCTTTGGCTTGATGAAGCGAGTAAGCCAAGACCTCAACAATATGAAAGATTTGTGCAAGCTGAAATTCCAGACCCACAAGCAGATCCTGAGCTGCATAAATTGGTACTCAAGCACATGATCCATGGACCGTTCTGCAAGGCCACATCTCGATGTTGGAAGGAAGGAAGATGCACCAAGAGATTCCCAAAGCCATTTGTCGAAGGCACAATGTATGGCGATGATTCGTATCCTCTGTACAGGAGAAGATCTCCCGCAATGGGAGGATTTCAGGGACATCAAGAAGGATGTTCGTTACAGACTATTACTTCTAATTGGGTTGTGCCCTATAATGCAGAACTATTGAAGGCTTTCAAATGTCACCTCAACGTCGAAATATGCTGCTCTGTACAGTCAATCAAATACGTCATCAAGTACACCTTGAAGGGATGTGATCAGGCAGCTTTTGGAATTAACGTAAATGACGAGATTAAACAGTACCAGACTGGCAGATACATTGGTCCTTCAGAGGCAGGGGCATCAGTCCTTGGATTTCTTACTCATGAGAGACACCCCCTGTCATTCGACTTGATGTACATCTACCAGACCAACAACAAGTATTTTTTGATGCTGCTCAGCAAGGGGTGAATGATGGAATGAGTGAGTGAGTGAAAAGTAGGGACTTTGCTTTCTTGCACTTTAATCCACTTCGCAGCACTTTCTTCAGCTTTTTTATGCTTTTCCCACTAGCCATTTTCCCACTAAATACAATGAAACTGCTGCAAGTTTCCATGACATTTATTCTACAGAACAACACATCGGAATCTCCAGTAAAACAGGCATCTGTGAAGCCCCCTCAGCCATTTTGTGTGCTTGCCTGAAACAAAGTGCGTGATTGGCCAACTGGCAGACAACTCAATGTCAAACGTGCTTTCATTGTACTAAAAAATTCCCGACATTTTTCCGGTTTTCTCTAATTTAATAAAAATGTGCAAGTCTTCTTCATATCGAATTTCAGGGGTGATTTATATAAATATTTTTACACAATATGTGACAATTTCATGTAGTTTGGTGACTTGGGTCACGAAACTGCTGAATAAAGCTCCTCGGCCCACAGCCTATTCTCTGTACTCCCAATATGGCAACAATGTATTTGAGCATTGGGCATTGTGACATCACACGATGGAACATTCACCATGGGCTGGTGCTGCTTGTGTGGGTGAGAATCCAGTTTCTTTTTGAAATATTGAGGTGGTGGGGGGGGGGGGGGGTGTACCTAAACACGACAAAATGTAATGAGGAGCGGATACTTAGAAAGAAAAGCGAAATCTCTACCGAAATGGAAAAGACGTCGGCGATTCTGCGTCCGGTTTCGGAGTTGCGGAGAATCAAAGGAAGAAACGCGGCCGGAAGCCGTACATGCAAATGGATCCATTCCGATTGGACGTCCGCGAGCATCGGGCATTGTGACATCGCACGGCGGGAACGAATCGAAAGGCAGGAAGGGATCCGTACTGCAGGTGGACGGATGGATTTGAGTTTTTAGATAGATATAGATAGATAGATAGATAGATAGATAGATAGATAGATAGATAGATAGATAGATAGATAGATAGATAGATAGATAGATAGATAGATAGATAGAAGATAGATGGACAGACGACGTTTTGAGTCAGGATCCTTCTTCAGACAGTGGAGCGGGTGGGGGAGGGGGAGCTGGAAAAGAGAGATGGGGCTGGACAAAGCCTGACAAGTGATGGGTGGACACAAAATGCTGGAGTAACTCAGCGGCACAGGCAGCATCTCTAGAGAAAAGGAATGGGTGACGTTTCAGATTGAGACCCTTCTTCAGAACTGATAGGTGGATATAGGTGAGGGAGACACAAGAAATTGCAGATGCTGGAATCTTGCATAGAACACAATTCAGTTAGATGCACAGAATCTCTTGCCCAGAGTGGGGGAATCGAGGACCAGAGGACATGGGTTCAAGGTGAAGTGGAAAAATTTAAAAGGAAACTGGAGTGTGGGAGTATGGAACAAACTGTCAGAGGAGGTAGTTGAGGCTTTGACTGTCCCAAGAAAGTTAGACATGGTTAGGACAAGTTTGGAGGGATATGGACCAAACGCAGGCAGGTGAGACTAGTGCAGCTGGGACATGTTGGTTGGTGTGGGCAAGTTGGACTCAAGGGCCTGTTTCCACACTGTATCACTCTATGACTAACACAAAGTCCTGGAATAACTCAGCGGATCAGGCAGCATCTCTGGTGAACATGGATAGGTGACATTTCAGATTGCTGGAGTAACTCAGGCCAGGCAGGTAGTGCAGGTGTCCCCTGCGGTCATCTCCCTCCTAAACAGATATACCATTTTGGATACTGTTGTGGGAGGTGGCTCATCAGGGGAAGGCAGCAGCAGCCAAGTTCATGGCACCATGGGTGGTTCTGCAGCACAGGAGGGGAGGAAAAAGAGTGGAAGGGCTATAGTAATAGGGGATTCAATTGTAAGGGGAATATAGGCATTTCTCGGCCACAAACGTGACTCCTGGATGGTATGTTGCCTCCCTGGTGCGAGGGTCAGGGATGTCTCTGAGCGGCTGCAGAGCATTCTGTAGGGGGAGGGTGCACATTGGCACCACCGATATAGGTAAAAAACGGGATGAGGTCCAACAAGGTGAATTTTGGAAGCTATAACCATATAACCATATAACAATTACAGCATGGAAACAGGCCATCTCGGCCCTACAAGTCCGTGCCGAACAAATTTTTTTCCCCTTAGTCCCACCTGCCTGCACTCATACCATAACCCTCCATTCCCTTCTCATCCATATGCCTATCCAATTTATTTTTAAATGATACCAATGAACCTGCCTCCACCACTTCCACTGGAAGCTCATTCCACATCGCTACCACTCTCTGAGTAAAGAAGTTCCCCCTCATGTCACCCCTAAACTTCTGTCCCTTAATTCTGAAGTCATGTCCTCTTGTTTGAATCTTCCCTATTCTCAAAGGGAAAAGCTTGTCCACATCAACTCTGTCTATCCCTCTTATCATTTTAAAGACCTCTATCAAGTCCCCCCTTAACCTTCTGCGCTCCAGAGAATAAAGACCTAACTTATTCAACCTATCTCTGTAACTTAGTTGTTGAAACCCAGGCAACATTCTAGTAAATCTCCTCTGTACTCTCTCTATTTTGTTGACATCCTTCCTATAATTGGGCGACCAAAATTGTACACCATACTCCAGATTTGGTCTCACCAATGCCTTGTACAATTTTAACATTACATCCCAGCTTCTATACTCAATGCTCTGATTTATAAAGGCTAGCATACCAAAAGCTTTCTTTACCACCCTATCTATATGAGATTCCACCTTCAAGGAACTATGCACGGTTATACCCAGATCCCTCTGTTCAACTGTATTCTTCAATTCCCTACCATTTACCATGTATGTCCTATTTTGATTTGTCCTGCCAAGGTGTAGCACCTCACATTTATCAGCTTTAAACTCCATCTGCCATCTTTCAGCCCATTTTTCCAAATGGCCTAAATCACTCTGTAGACTTTGGAAATCCTCTTCATTATTCACAACACCCCCTATCTTGGTATCATCTGCATACTTACTAATCCAATTTACCACACCTTCATCCAGATCATTGATGTACATGACAAACAACAAAGGACCCAACACAGATCCCTGAGGCACCCCACTAGTCACCTGCCTCCAACCCGATAAACAGCCATCCACCATTACCCTCTGGCTTCTCCCATTCAGCCACTGTTGAATCCATCTTGCTATTCCTGCATTTATACCCAACAGTTGAACCTTTTTAACCAACCTTCCATGAGGAACCTTGTCAAAGACCTTACTGAAGTCCATATAGACAACATCCACTGCTTTACCCTCGTCAATTTCCCTAGTAACCTCTTCAAAAAATTCAAGAAGATTAGTCAAACATGACCTTCCAGGCACAAATCCATGTTGACTGTTCCTAATCAGACCCTGTTTATCTAGCTAGGGGATAAACTTAAAAGTAGGACCTCAAAGGTAATAATCTCTGGATTACTAGCAGTTTGGAACCAGTTCTGGGGGAGGTGGGACCAGTACAAACAGGATGGCCTGCACCTGAGCTGGAATGGAATCAATGTCCTTGGGGGAGTGTTTGCTAGTGCTGTCAGGGAGGATTTAAACTAATGTGGCAGGGGGATGGGAGCATGAGCAGAGAGACAATGGGTGTAAAATTAGGGTAGAAGCAATAGGTAGCAAAGTGAAAAGTAAAAAAGAATATCCAGGGATATTCAATATTCAGGAGGGATAGACAGAAAGGAAACGGAGGTGTGGTAGCGTTGCTGGTTAGAGAGGACATTAACGCAATAGAAAGGAAGGACATTAGCTTGGAGGATGTGGAATCGATATGGGTGGAACTGCGAAACACTAAGGGGCAGAAAACGCTAGTGGGAGTTGTGTACATGCCACCTAACAGTAGTAGTGGATTTGGGGATGGCATCAAACAGGAAATTAGAAATATGTGCAACAAAGGTAAAACAGTTACAATGGGTGACTTCAATCTACATATAGATTGGGTGAATCAAATTGGCAGGGGTGCTGAGGAAGAGGATTTCTTCGAAAGTATGCGGGATAGTTTTCTAAACCAACATGTAGAGGAACCAACGAGAGAGCAGGCTATTCTAGACTGGGTATTGAGTAATGAGGAAGGGTTAGTTAGCAGTCTTGTTGTGTGTGGTCCCTTGGGCAAGAGTGACCATAATATGGTTGAGTTCTTCATTAGGATGGAGAGTGACATAGTTAATTCAGAAACAAGGGTCCTGAACTTAAAGAAAGGTAACTTTGAGGGTATGAGACGTGAATTGGTCAAGAGACTGGCAATTGATTCTTAAAGGGTTGACGGTAGATATGCAATGGAAGGCATTTAAAGACTGCATGGATGAACTACAACAAATGTTTGGCAAAAGAATAAATCAGGGAAGGTAGTGCAACCATGGATAACAAGGGATATCTGGGATAGTATCAAAACAAAAGATGTACAAAAGTGTACAAATTAGCCAGAAAAAGCAGCCTACCAGGGGACAGGGAAAATGCTAGAGTCGGCTATTATAGATGGAATAGCAGCACATTTGGAAAGTGGTGAAATCATTGGACAAAGCCAGCATGGATTTATGAAAGGTAAATCATGTCTGACGAATCTTATAGAATTTTTTGAGGATGTAACTAGTAGAGTGGATAAGGGAGAACCAGTGGATGTGGTGTATCTGGACCTTTAGAAGACTTTCGCCAAGGTCCCACATAAGAGATTAGTATACAACCTTAAAGGTAGGCGGCACGATTGACGTCGCAGCGGCCTCTGCAGTCCGTCTGTCTTTCTTTATTTTATTGTCCTGTTGAGTGTAGTTTGTGGTGGGTTTTTGACTGTGTATGTGTGGGGGGCGGGGGAGGGGAAACTTTTAGATCTCTCCCCTGTATGGGGACCCGACCTTTTCCCTGTTGGGTATCCGTTGTCGTTGGGGCCTCCAGTTGGAGCGGCCTCCAACCGGAACGACAGCTCAAGTCGTAGAGCCTGCGGAGCTGCGGACCTACCGTGGGACTGGCCAGCCTCGGAGCGTGGAGAGCTGTGGTGGCGCGCTGTTGCGACCCGACTCTGGTGGATGGCGACACTGGGAGCTCGCAGGTTCCCGGTGGGAGACCGCTTTGTGGGGCACCGGCAACGGTGACTTCTCCCGTTCGAATTGCGGGGTTGAGAGTGACCTGGAGCGGGGCCTTACATTGCCCGGTGCGGCTTTAAATGGCCGCGGACTTGCTAGCGCCCACCGGGGGCTCCAACATCAGGACCCGGGGCAGGGCCTTACATCGCCAGGCGCGGCTTTAAGTGGCTGTGGGACTTGCTAGCTCCCGCCGGGGGCTTTGACTTTGGGAGAGGAATGGAGAGCAGGGGAGAGACAAGACTTTGCCTTCCATCACAGTGAGGAGATTCACTGTGATGGATGTTTGTGTAAATTGTGTTGGTGTGTGTCTTGGTTCTTTTCTTGTATGACTGCAGAAACCAAATTTCGTTTGAACTTCATGTGAGGTTCAAATGACAAATAAACCGTATTGTATTGTATTGTATTGTATTGTATTAAAGCACACGGTTTTGGGGGTTCAGTATTGATGTGGATAGAGAACTGGCTGGCAGACAGGAAGCAAAGAGTAGGAGTAAACGGGTCCTCTTCACAATGGCAGGCAGTGACTAGTGGGGTACCGCAAGGCTCAGTGCTGGGAACCCAGCTATTTATAATATATATTATTGATTTGGACGAGGGAATTGAATGCAACATCTCCATGTTTGCGTATGACACAAAGCTGGGGGGCAGTGTTAGCTGTTAGGAGGATGCTGCAAGGTGACTTGGATAGGCTGGGTGATTGGGGAAATGCATGGCAGATGCAGTATGATGTGGATAAATGTGAGATTATCCACTTTGGTGGCAAGAACAGGAAAGTAGACTGTTATCTGAATGGTGGCCAATTAGGAAAAGGGGAGATGCAACGAGACCTGGGTGTTATGGTACACCAGTCATTGAAAGTAGGCATGCAGGTGCAGCAGGCAGTGAAGAAGGCGAATGGTATGTTAGCATTCACAGCAAAAGGATTTGAGTATAGGAGCAGGGAGGTTCTACTGCAGTTGTACAGGGTATTGGTGAGACCACACCTGGAGTATTGCGTACAGTTTTGGTCTCCTAATCTGAGGAAAGACATTCTTGCCATAGATGGAGTACAGGGAAGGTTCACCAGACTGATTCCTGGGATGTCAGGACTTTCAATCAAATTGGTTGGTGACAGGAAACAAAGAGTAGGGATTAAGGGGTCCCTTTCAGAATGGCAGGCAGTGACTAGTGGGGTACTGCAAGGCTCGGTGCTGGGACTGCAGCTATTTACAGTATACATCAATGATTTAGATGAAGGGATTCAAAGTAACATTAGCAAATTTGCAGATGACACAAAGCTGGGTGACAGTGTGAACTGTGAGGAGGATGCTATGGGAATGCAGGGTGACTTGGGTAGGTTGGGGGAGTTGGCAGATGCATGGTAGATGACGTTTAATCTGGAGAAATGGGGTTATCCACTTTGGTATAAAAAACAGGAAGGCAGATTACGATCTAAATGACGTCAAGTTGGGAAAAAGAAAGTACAGGGGGTCCTTGTTCATCAGTCTATGAAAGTTAGCATGCAGGTACAGCAGGAAGTGAAGAAAGCAAATGGCATGTTGGTCTTTATAACAAGAGTAGTCGAGTATAGGAGCAAAGAGGTCCTTCTGCAGTTGTATAGGGCCTCAGTGACACCACACCTGGAGTATTGTGTGCAGTTTTTATCCCCTAATTTGAGGAAGGACATTCTTGCTATTGAGCGAGTGCAGCATGGATTTACAAGGTTAATTCCCGGGATGGCGGGACTGTCCTATGCTGAGAGAATGGAGCAGCTGAGCTTGTATCCTCTGGAGTTTAGAAGGATGAGAGGATATCTCATTGAAACATATAAGATTGTTAAGGATTTGGACACGCTAGAGGCAGGAAACACGAAACATGTTCCTGATGTTGGGGGAGTCCAGAACCAGGGGCCACAGTTTAAGAATAAGGGGTAAGCCATTTAGAACGGAGACGAGGAAACACTTTTTCTCACGGAGAGTTGTGAGTCTGGAATTCTCTGCCTCAGAGGGTGGTGGAGGCCGGTTCTCTGGATACTTTCAAGAGAGAGCTAGATAGTGCTCTTAAAAATAGCGGAGTCAGGGGATATGGGGAGAAGGCAGGAAAGGGATACTGATTGTGGATAATCAGCAATGATCACATTGAATGGCGGTGCTGGCTATAAGGGCAGAATGGCCGACTCCTGCACCTATTGTCTATTGAAGTCTGCGATTCATGGACATCACCAGTTGCTGGGTGTCTTCTCTGGTGATGCTCTGCCAGGCCTGCATTGCAGCCATCTTTAAGCTAATGCTTGTTTTGGGGACTAGTCCCCTTCACTTTTCTCTTCAGCATATAAAAGGTGGGCTCACCAGATGGGTGAAACAGCTCAGATGTTAAATGCAACTTATGCATCGCATTGGAATAACTTTGCACCCTCCTGCAATGTTAAATGCAGCAAATGCGTTGCATTAAAGTGTTATTGCAACCCCCGGGATGTGAAATGCATTAAATTCATTGCAATAATCTTGCAAAACCCCTGAGCTGTGAAATGCAACGGTGACGTCATAGAGGGGACGGCGGGGGCGGGACATCCGGCCCCCTGACTGATCGGACGTTCCCATGGGCGGAGAGAGACGTCGCTCAACCGGGAGATGGGGCGGGACTCACAGATGGCCGGCAGCAAAGATCTTATAGCAGAGCAAGATAGACTACTCCTGCTAAATGCAATAGACTGACGTGTAGTACGCTATGGAGAGGATCATGGGCATTTTTCCACACCCATTTTTAGCAACCTAAGCCTACCTAACCCGACCCGACTCGCACGGTAATCAATGTTGCGGGGCAACAGTTTGTGTGGGTTAGATTCATAAATCTGTCAGTTCAAACTTCTTGTCAACAATAAAATTTGATTCTGGTAATTGTCTTTTTTAATGTTTTTTAAATCATTTCTTTTTAAATGGCTCACAAGCAGTGTTTGAGTTGATTTTGTAGTAACCGGAACCGACCCGACTCGCAGGGTGATTGACAGGGGGGGACTTTTTGTGCGTGATTATAGGGTTAGATTCATAATTCTGTTAGTTCATAATTCTATTGATTCTTGTTAAAGAATAAAATGTTTATAAACACACATACATGAAAATTATATAAATGTATATAACACACACAATTATATTTCTTCTAATCCAATAATGAACTTTATTTCAGACTAGACAAGGGACATTAAATAAGAAACATTGTAAATAAGAAACATTGTCTTGGGGCACTCTCTCTCCCCGCTGCCCCGCACTCCTTCTCCCCGCTGCCCCGCACTCCTTCTCCCCGCTGCCCCGGGCCCCGCACTCCTTCTCCTCGCTGCGGATCCAATCTTTGGCCGGAAGCAAGAAGGCGGGAGCAAGATGGCGGACCAAGATGGTGGAGTCAGGTTGCTAAAATGTGTCCTATAATCACCCATGAATCCGCCCATGAGCGTACCTCACGTTTGCGTGAGAGTAATCCATCTTGCTCTGCTATAAGATCTTTGGCCGGAAGCGGCAGATGATCGGAGGAGATGAACGTCAGTCAGATGGAGGGAGAAGGAACCCGTCCCCTTGTCTCTCTCTGGTTCGTGTTGCAGACGGGAGAGAGGGGGAGAAGAGAGAGAGAGAGAGGGAGGAGTGTGGGCTGGGGGAGGGAAAGAGAAATTGAGGGAGAAATGAAGAATTGAGAGAAAAATGAAAAATTGAGTGAAAGATAGGGGGAAGGTGGAAGAGAGGGAAGGAGAGGGAGCCAGTGAGAGAGAGATAAAAAGGAGAGGGAGAGAGGAGAGGAGGTGGGAGTGGAGAGGAGAGAAAGGCAGGAGGCGGGAGAGGAGAGGGAGAGACGGGCAGGAGAGAGGGAGAGGGAAAGATAGAGCAGAGGAGAGAAAGACAGAGAGAGAAAGGATAGAGGGAGAGGGAAAGGTAGAGGGCAGGGGAGGAGAGAAGAGGGCAGGGTAGAGAGATGGAGGGAGGGAGAGGAGAGATACAGAGAGAAAGAGGGGAAGGAGATAGAGGGAGTGGGAAAGAAAGAGATGGAGGGAGAGAGATGGAGGAGTGCGGGCTGCAGGAGGGAGGAGGGGAGGTGGCGGTGAGAGAAGGAGAGAGAGGTAGAAATGAAGAATTGAGTGAAAGAGAGGGGGGTAGGTGGGAGGAAAGGATATATTGAGGGAGAGAAGGAGAGGGAGGGAAGATAGAGGAGAGAGAGAGAAAGGAGAGAGGGGAGAGGGAAAGATAGAGGAGAGGAGAGGGAGAGAGAGAGTGACAGAGAGAGAGGAGAGGGAGAGGGAAAGATAGCGGAGAGAGAGAGGGAGAGAGAGAGACAGAGAGAGACAGAGAGGGAGAGGGAAAGATAGAGAGGAGGGGAGAGAGAGGGATGAATTTTAAAGGAATTGCAGTTTTCACTTTCGGAGCAGATTTGCAAGTTTGACCCCAGCGTCTGAAGAAGGGGCTCTGCCCGAAACGTTGCCTATTTCCTTCGCTCCATAGATGCTGCTTCACCCGCTGAGTTTCTCCAGCATTTGTGTCTACCACCATTCAATCGTTAGTTAACTTCAGAGTGGAGGTGCGTGCGTGGCGGGCGTGTGTGTGTGCGGGCACACAATACTCCAGGTGTGGTCTCACCAGGGCCCTGTACAACTGTAGAAGGACCTCTTTGCTCCTCTACTCAACTCCTCTTGTTATAGAAAATAGGTGCAGGAGTAGACCATTCGGCCCTTCGAGACATGAAGGCCAACAGGCCAAAACTGCACACAATACTCCTGGTGTGGTCTCACCAGGGCCCTGTACAACTGTAGAAGGACCTATTTGCTCCTCTACTCAACTCTTCCTGTTATGAAGGCCAACAGGCCAAAACTGCACACAAGATTCTAGGTGTGGCCTCGCCAGGGCAATGTGCAACTGCAGAAACACTTCTTTGTTCCTATACTGAACTCTTGTTATGAAGGCCAACAGGCCAAAACTGCACACAATACTCCAGGTGTGGTCTCACCAGGGCCCTGTACAACTGCAGAAGGACTTATTTGCACCTATACTTAACTCCTCTTGTCATGAAGACCAACATGCCAAAACTGCACACAATACTCCAGGTGTGGCTCTCACTAGGGCCTTGTACAACTGCAGAAGGACCCTCTTTGCTCCTATACTCAACTCCTCTTATGAAGGCCAAAAGGCCAAAACTGCACACAATACTCCAGGTGTGTTCTCGCCAGGGACCTGTACAACTACAAAAGGACCTCTTTGCTCCTATACTCAACTCCCCTTGTTATGAAGGCCAAAATGGCACACAATACTCCAGGTGACGTCTCACCAAGGCCCTGTACAACTGTTGAGGACCTATTTGCCTCTATACTCAGCTCTTTCTCTGTTTTCTTTAGCGTCCTTTCCAAATAAATGAAAACATATTTTACACTTTGTGGACAACTTGATGTTTGAATGATGTTCTTCAACCAATTTAGTTTGGAGATACTTCGCGGAAACAGGCCCTTCGGCCCACCGAGTCCATGTCGACCAGCGATTGCCTGTTCACACAATAGTTTAATTTAGAGATACAGCGCGGAAACTGGCCCTTCAGCCCACCGAGTCCGTGCCGACCAGCGATCTCCGCATATTAACACTATCCTACACACACTGGGGACAATTTACAATCTTTACCAGAAGCCAATTAACCTACAAACCTGCACGTCTTTGGAGTGTGGGAGGAAACCGGAGCACCCGGAGAAAACCCACGCAGGTCACGGGGAGAGAACTTGCAAACTCTGTACAGACAGCGCCCGTGGTCGGGATCGAACCGGGGCTTCTGGCGCCGTGAGGCGGCAACTCTACCGCTGCGCCACCGTGCCGCCCTCTCTCTCCCATCCCTCTCTCTCTCTCTCTCTCTCCCTCTCTCTCTCTCTCCCTCTCTCTCTCCTCTCTTTCTCCCTCTCTCTCTCGCCCTCTCTCTCTCTCTCTCTCTCTCTCTTCCCTCCTCTCTCCTCTCTCTCTCTCTCTCCCTCCCTCCTCTCTCTCTCCCTCTCTCTCTCTCTCTCCCTCTCTCTCTCTCTCTCTCTCTCTCCCTCCTCTCTCTCTCTCTCTCCCTCTCTCTCTCTCTCTCTTTCTCTCTCTCTCTCTCTCTCTCTCTCTCTCTACCTCTCTCTCTCTCTCTCTCTCTCTCTCTCTCTCTCTCTCTCTCTCAATCTCTCCAAAAGTTCCTCGTGTCTGGATTTGCCTCATTCCCCAGTCGCCCCCCTCCCCTCCCCTCCCCCCCCCCTTCTCTTCACCCCACCTTCAATGCACCAAAAAACAAAACAAAAAAACCCCGGAACCAACATTCAGCGTTTCGCCCTGCACACGGACGTCTGAGACCCGCCGTCTTGCTTTGCCAGCGCCGGTGCGCCGCCCTAAAGCGTCCCCTCTCCCGCCGGAAGCGCCTTTGTGGACAAGGTTCGCCACCCAAACAGAAGTGGTGCGGGAATGCAGCTGTGAAGATCAGGTGAGGATAAAAGCGCTGCCATGCAGCGGGAGAGGCAGCAATGCAGCCAGTGATGCATGCATTCCCTTCAATGCAGCAGGGGGAGCATGCACAAGCGCCACACTTTATATATCTCCCTAAATTCACACTTAATGTGGCCTTCAGACCGGTTTCTGTCTAATTCCAAACCATTTGCCCCGATAACTCCCCCAAAGTCACCAAGCCGACCTTGCGGGACAACGGCGTGGATGTGGGGAGCCCAGAGCGTCCGGAAAACGCCATTCGGCCCATTTCACTCCTGCTAGCCCACACTTGGCATTGTCTGAATTGGACCTTTTCTGAATTTGTAGTCAGCATGGCAGTACTCTGCATATCGCCAACTTAGAGTCCACTGCGCCTTGCAACCATGGCTGACCTATCTCCCCCTCTCTCTCCCCATCTCCCTCTGCCTCTCTCACCCATTCTGTCACCCATTCTCTCTCCCCCTCTCTCTGCCCCTCTCTCCCCCCCGCTCTCTCTCTTTCTTCTCTCTCTCTCTCCCTCTCTGCCCCTCTCTCTCTCTCTCCCCCCCTCTCTCTCCCCCTCTCCCCCTCTATCTTCCCCTCTCTCCCCCTCCTTCTCCCCCTTTCTTCTCCCTCTCCCCCTCTCACTCCCTCCCCCTCTCTCTCTCCATCTCTGCCTCTCTCTCTCTCTCTCCCACTCTCCCTCCACCCGTAGTGAGACCACACCTGGAGTATTGTGTGCAGTTTTGGTCTCCCAAATTGAGGGAGGACATTCTTGCTATTGAGGGAGTGCAGCATAGGTTCACCAGGTTAATCCCTGGGATGGCGGGTCTGTCATATGCTGAGAGAATGGAGCGGCTGGGCTTGTATACTCTGGAGTTTAGAAGGATTAGTGGGGATCTTATTGAAACATATAAGATTATTAAGGGTTTGTACACGCTAGAGGCAGGAAACATGTTCCCGATGTTGTGGGAGTCCAGAACCAGGGGCCACAGTTTAAGAATAAGGGGTCAGTCATTTAGAACGGAGATGAGGATAAACTTTTCCATCCAGAGAGTTGTGAATCTGTGACCATTTAGGACTGGGATGAGGAGAAACGTTTCCACCCAGAGAGTTGTGAATCTGTGGCCATTTGGGACTGAGATGAGGAGAAACTTTTCCACCCAGAGAGTTGTGAATCTGTGGCCATTTAGGACTGACATGAGGAGAAACATTTCCACCCAGAGAGTTGTGAATCTGTGGGATTTTCTGCCTCAGAGGGTGATGGAGGCCGGTTCTCTGGATACTTTCAAGAGAGAGTTAGATAGGGCTCTTAAAGACAGCGGAGTCAGGGGATATGGGGAGAAGGCAGGAACGGGGTACTGATTGGGGATGATCAGCCATGATCACATTGAATGGCGGTGCTGGCTCGAAGGGCCAAATGGCCTACTCCTGCACCTGTTGTCTATTGTCCAGTGAAGGTGATTTGACTTGCTGTTAGACAAAAATGCTGGAGAAACTCAGCGTGTGAGGCAGCATCTATGGAGTGAAGGAAATGGTTCTTGAGTCTGAAGAAGGGTCTCGACCCGAATCGTCACCTATTTCCTTCGCTCCATAGATGCTGCCTCACCCGCTGAGTTACTCCAGCATTTTGTGTCTACCTTCGATTTTCCAGCATCTGCAGTTCCTTCTTAAACATTTAGACAATATTGTTGTCTCGTTTATTCCATTCCATTGCGGTTCTTACAAAGAACGAGTCCTTATAAATATCTGTCCTGGCCAATGGCGTTTCTATTTGCAGATCATTTCGCAATGATCTCAAAGATAGAGACAGAGAGACTTAGAGAGAGAGAGAGAGAGAGAGACAGACAGACAGTGAGAGAGACAGAGACAGAAAGAGAGAGAGAGAGACAGACAGAGAGAGAGAGAAATAGAGAGATATACAGAGAGACAGGGAGAGAGGGAGAGGTCAAGGTAGAGAGCGAGAGACCACATTTATACCAAGCAAAAAAAGGGAAAATATTTGCCTGTTTTATTGACTGAGAAAGCATTTGACTGTATTTGGCATGAAGGGCTCTATTACAAACTCCTCTGTTGTATAGGAGGAAAGGACCTTATCAAATCAATGTATCTGAATAATAAATGTGGCGTTAAAATTGGGGACAAGCACACTGATCTCTTCGCCCAGAGAAGAGGCGTCCAGCAAGGCTGCAATCTGAGACCGACACTGTTTAATGTATATATCTGATTTGGCAGTAAAGTTGGACCAGAGCACAGCGCCGGGCCTCTGTCTTCTAGGCGGAGAGGTAAAGTCCCTGTTTTATGCGGATGATTTGGTTCTGCTGTCCCCCACAGAACAGGGACTGCAGCAACAGTTGGACCTACTTGATGAGTATTTCCAAAATTGGGCCCTGGCAGTAAATCTAAAGAAAACCAACATCATGATTTTTCAGAAAAGACCCAGATGTCAGGAAGATTAATACAAATTTACCCTCAATATCGAACACACTATGAGCTATACTTACCTTGGTCTAACTGTTGCAGCATCAGGAAGCTTCAATATGGCAGCGAATGCACTGAAAGAGAAAGCTCGAAGAGCTCTGTATGCAATAGAAAGAAGATTCTACAACATCCAACTTCCTATTAAATTCTGGCTTAAAATATTTGACAGTGTAATCCAGCCTACACCGCTTTATGGTAGTGAAGTATGGGGTCCGCTCAGTTCCCATAGTTATAGTAAATGGGAAAAACATACAACGGAGGCCCTGTATTTGGAATTCTGTTGGAACATTCTCCGTATCCAAAGGAAAACACCAACAAACGCATGTGGGATGGAATTAGGCAGATACCCACTGATAATAAATATCCAGAAAAGAGCATTACATTTTTGGAATCACTTAAATCTAGCCCCCCAGATACCCTCCAGTTTAAAGCCCTTCAAACACAAGAGGGGAGCCCAGAAAAGAGTTCCATGTGTCAGTTGGTACTGAGACTAACTATCCCTATTCAGTTAAACCCTATCCAGTTAAATCCTGACCAGCCTCAGATCAATACTGATCCCCAATCACCAGTTAGTGAACCAAATTATCAAACAATGTAAAGATACGTATTTGGAACATTGGGATAAAGAAACCAAAAGCCAAAGCAGATTAGAATGTTGCCGTGCCCTAAAAAGAGATTATAAATTGGCAGACTATCTCTCAACTGTTACAGACATAAAGCAGAGACAGACACTCACCAAATACAGGTTAATTGACCACTATTTGGCAGTTGAAAAAGGAAGACAGAAGAGATTCTGGCAGCCAAGAGAAAACAGAATATGCGGCCACTGTTTGACAGATGAGGTTGAAACAGAGATGCACTTCTAAAATACAAAAAAATTGACAAAACAAGGAAAGCATACTTTAACAAACTCAGTGTGGCAACCCCTGATTTTAAGGAACTAGATGATACATCAAAACTAAGAATAATCCTTGGTGAAGGAAATACGGCACATCTTGGTGCACAATACAGCATGCCATAACCTGAGAGACGGTGAATGACCAACATGCACATATGTACACACACTAATTGACATTAACTGACACTAAGTAATTAATATTGAATTGCTAAACTTGCTATTGTGTTGTACTGCTTACAGCTGCAAGAACGTGTAACCATATAACCATATAACCATATAACAATTACAGCACGGAAACAGGCCATCTCGGCCCTACAAGTCCATGCCGAACAATTTTTTTTCCCCTTAGTCCCACCTGCCTGCACTCGTACCATAACCATCCATTCCCTTCTCATCCATATGCCTATCCAATATATTTTTAAATGATACCAATGAACCTGCCTCCACCACTTCCACTGGGAGCTCATTCCACACCGCCACCACTCTCTGCTTAAAGAAGTTCCCCCTCATATTACCCCTAAACTTCTGTCCCTTAATTCTGAAGTCATGTCCTCTTGTTTGAATCTTCCCTATTCTCAAAGGGAAAAGCTTGTCCACATCAACTCTGTCTATCCCTCTCATCATTTTAAAGACCTCTATCAGGTCCCCCCTTAACCTTCTGCGCTCCAGAGAATAAAGACCTAACTTATTCAACCTATCTCTGTAACTTAGTTGTTGAAACC
Source organism: Leucoraja erinaceus (assembly GCF_028641065.1). NCBI lineage: Eukaryota > Metazoa > Chordata > Chondrichthyes > Rajiformes > Rajidae > Leucoraja > Leucoraja erinaceus. The sequence continues at coordinate 21,461 of NW_026576319.1, forward strand.
CAGGCAACATTCTAGTAAATCTCCTCTGTACTCTCTCTATTTTGTTGACATCCTTCCTATAATTTGGCGACCAAAATTGTACCCCATACTCCAGATTTGGTCTCACCAATGCCTTGTACAATTTTAACATTACATCCCAGCTTCTATACTCAAAATCAATCAATAAAGGGCTATCCATGCCAATAAAGTTTTTAAATTGAATTGAATTGATAGACATTGACAGAGAGACAATGACCGAGAGGGGGGGGGGGGGGGGGAGACAGAGAGAGAGAGAGTGAAACAGAGGGAGAGAAAGAGAGAGAAACAGGGAGAGTGAGAGACAAAGAGAGACAGACAGAGAACGAGAGAGAGAGAAAGAGAGGGGGGGAGTGAGAGAGAGAGAGAGAGAGAGAGAGAGAGAGAACATAAACAGAGAGGGAGACAAAGAGAGAGGGAGACAAAGAGAGAGACAGACAGAGAGAGAGAGACACAGGGAGAGAGACAGACAGAGAGAGAGGGAGAGAGACAGAGACTGGGACAGAGAGAGAGAGGGGGGAGAGAGAGAGAGCGAAACAGAGAGAGACAGATAGAGAGAAGGCGAGAGAGAGAGAGAGAGAGAGTGAGAAACAGAGAGAGTGAGAGAGAAAGAGAGAGACAGAGAGAGAAAAAGCATGCCATAACCTGAGGGACGGTGAATGACCAACATGCACATATGTACGCAACACTAATTGACATTAACTGACACGAATAAATTAATATTGAATTGCTAAACTTGGTATTCTGTTGTACTACTTACAGCTACAAGAATGTGTAGCAATCAATAAAGGGCTATCGGTCTATTGCGAGTTTATGTACAGGGACATATCTATCCATGCACTGTATACTTGTATTTATACTTATGCATTTTAAATATGTATGTCATGTTTTATACTTTGGCAATATAACAATGTATTTTTATCATGCCAATAAAGTTTTTAAAATTGAATTGAGAGAAAGAGAGAGAGTGACAGCGAGAATGTGCTGGAGTAACTCAGCAGGTCAGGCAGCATCTGTGGAGAAGATAGACACAAAGTGCTGGAGTAACTCAGCGGGTCAGGCAGCATCTGTGGATAAAATGAATGGGTGACGTTTTGGGTCAAGTCTCTGGTTTGGTTTAGTTTAGTTTAGAGATGAAGCGCGGAAACAGGTCCCTGCCAAACAGTGATCACCCCGTACACTAGCACTATCCTACGTACATTAGGGACAATTTAACAATTTTGTGGGGTTGATTAATCTAAATCCCTGAACGTCTTTGAACTGTTGGAGAAAACCGGAGCACACGGAGTAAAAACCCACGCAGGTCAAGGAGAGAACGTACAGACTCCACACAGCCAGCACCCGTAGTCAGGATCATACCCGGGTCTCTGGCGGTGAGGCAACAACTGTACCTCTGTGCCACTGTGCCACGCAGAATTATATAATTTCCTCCGCCATAAACGCACACAATATGTGTTAGCAATGTCCTGTTTGCCAGCTTGTTGAGCCTCTGTATTCCCCTCCTGCAGGGTTTAGGAGCCGTTACTGCGGACGGAGAGACGGGAACGTGAGCGGCCATTGAGGGCGGCCAGGGTGACCCCCTCCCCCCCCCATCTGCTCAGTGTGCGGGCTGAGCTTCGAGGGGCTGAGCTTCGATGGAGGACCACGTGACGGGGCACAACAAGGAGAAGTGTTCTGAGTGTGACGTATGTGGCAAGGCCTGGCAGAGCCTGAGTGAGCTGGAGATCCACCGGTGGGTGCACATGGGAGAACGCCCCTTCGACTGCTCGGAATGCAGCAAGAGCTTCAAGACGACCATTGACCTGAAGAGACACTGGCGGGTGCACATGGGCGAGAAGCCCTATGGCTGCTCCACCTGTGGCAAGAGCTTTGCCCAGTTGTCGGGGCTATGGCAGCACCGGCGGGTGCACAGCAGTGAGCGGCCCTTCACTTGCTCTGACTGCGGCAAAGGCTTCAAGTCGTCCAGGGACCTGAAGGAGCACGAACGCCTGCACACCGGGGAACGACCCTACACCTGCAGCAACTGCGGCAAGGGCTTCCTCCGCTCCAACCACCTGCTGGTGCACCAGCGCACCCACACCGGTGAGCGGCCCTACACCTGTGCTCACTGCGGCAAGGGCTTCACCCAGTCCAGTCAACTGCTGTCCCACCAGCACACCCACTCCGGCGAGCGCCCCTTCACCTGTGCCCAGTGCGGCAAGGGCTTCAGCCGTTCCGGAAACCTGCTGTCCCACCAGCGCACCCACACCGGGGAGCGCCCCTTCACCTGCGCCCAGTGTGGCAAGGGCTTCACCCAGTCCCACAACCTGCTGTCCCACCAGCGCACCCATGCCGGTGAGCGTCCCTACACCTGTGCCCAGTGCGGTAAGGGCTTCACCTCCTCCAGCTACCTGTTGGTGCACCAGCGCACCCACACTGGCGAGCGTCCCTACACCTGTGCCCAGTGCGGCAAGGGATTCACGCGCTCCAGCATCCTGCTGGTGCACCAGCGCATCCACACAAGCGAGCGTCCCTTCACCTGCACCCAGTGCGGCAAGGGCTTCTCCTCCTCCAGCAACCTGCTGGTGCACCAGCGCATCCACACCAGCGAGCGCCCCTACACCTGCACCCAGTGCGGCAAGGGCTTCACCCGCTCAACCTATCTGCTGTCTCACCAGCGGGTGCACGCCAGCGACCATCCCGTCCCCAGCCCGGTGAGTGGAGAGCACATTGCCATGGCCTCCCAAGCCCTGTCTCACCAACGCGTGGACACCAGTGGCCAGCCCTATGACTGCCCGTACTGCGGTGAGGAGTTTGACAGCTCGCGGAAGTTGCAGCAGCACCGGCGGGCCCACGCCGGCGAGCAGCTGCTCCCACTGTGACAAGAGAGCACGGGGGCTGCGGGAGCACCAGCGGATACACACCGGAGAGAGACCCTTTGTGTGCGCTGAGTGTGGCAAGGGTTTCACCCGCATGTCCAGCCTGTGGCAGCACCGGCGTACCCACAGCGGTGAGCGTCTCTTGCCTGCCCGTCCTGTGGTAAGAGCTTCACCCGCCTTGACCGCCTGCTGGAGCACCGGCGAGTCCACACCGGCCAGCGCCCCTTCACCTGCCCGCTCTGTGACAAGGCCTTTGCCCGCTCCTCCAGCCTGCTGGCACACCACCACGTGGATAGATAGGCGCTGTTTAGGTAGACACAAAATGCTGGAAGGAATGGGTAACATTTCGAATCGTTTCTTCAGTCACCCATTCCATCTCTCCAGAGATGCTGCCTGGCCCGCTGAGTTACTCCAGCATTTTGTGTCCTTTTTTGTAAACCAGCATCTGCAGTTCCTTGTTTTTAAACCATTCTGGTTAACCATCTCTGCACCTTCCCCAATGCAATACTCCAAATGCTACCTGACCAATGTCCCTTAAAGCTGCACGTATACATTCCTCTCTCTCCCCTCTCCCCACACTCTCCCCCCCTCACTCGTACACAAATTCTCTCCACTCCACCCTCTCGTGACCCCCCCTCTCTCTCACACACTCGCTCTCTCGCTCCCTCTCTCACATTCCCTCGCTCTCTCGCTCCGTCTCTCACACATCCCCTCTCTCTGTCACTCTCTCACATGTATACACGCCATCTCTCTCTTGCTCTCTCTCACACACTCCCTCTCTCTTGCTCTCTCTCACACGATCCCTCTCTCTCACTCACAACACTCCCCCCTCCCCCCTCTCTCTCACACACACACACACACAAACTCGCTCTCTCTTTTGCTCTCTCTCACACATGCACTTTCTCTCTCTCACTCACACACTCTCACGCACACACTCAATACATCTCCGCTCGGTTTGCAATAACCACCCTGATCTCCCGGTGGCTCAGCACTTCAACTCCCCCTCCCATTCCAAATCCGACCTTTCTGTCCTGGGCCTCCTCCGTGGCCAGAGTGAGGACCACCGTAAATTGGAGAAGCAGCAGCTCTTGGGCAGTTTGCACCCCAGCGGTATCAACAATGACCTCTCTAATTTCAAGTAGTCCTTACTTTCTCCTCCCCTTCCCAGCTCTCCCTCAGTCCACTGGCTCCACCTCTTCCTTTCTTCTTCCCGCCTCCCCCACCCTCACATCAGTCTGAAGAAGGGTTTGAATCCGAAACGTTGCCTATTTCCTTCTCTCCATAGATGCTGCCTCACCCGCTGTTTCTCCAGCATTTTTGTCTTCCTTCGATTTTCCAGCATCTGCAGTTCCTTCTTAGGCATTTTTTAGTTTTTTTAAAGAAAGTTTTGATGCATTTGTGCCTTACGTAACAAATAAAGCAAGTTTATCCTGACCTCACTGTGAAATAATTTAATTTGGTCCATGAATTAAAAATGGAGAATTGCTGAAAAACAGATAGCAGTCAAATTTAAAAGAGAATTTTCCCAGCAGAATAAATTGTGGGAAAATCTTAGAAGCTTGGTTTAAACTAATCATTGCAACTATGTATTAAACATAGAAACATAGAGAATAAGAGCAGGAGTAGGCCATTCGGCCCTTCGAGCCTGCACCGCCATTCAATATGATCATGGCTGATCATCCAACTCAGTATCCTGTACCTGTTTTCTCTCCATACCCCCTGATCCCCTTAGCCACAAGGTGCCACATCTAACTCCCTCTTAAATATAGCCAATGAACTGGCCTCAACTACCTTCTGTGGCAGAGAGTTCCAGAGATTCACCACTCTCTGTGTGAAAAATGCTTTCCTCATCTCCGTCCTAAAAGATTTCTCCCTTATCCTTAAACTGTGACCCCTTGTTCTGGCCTTCCCCAACATCGGGAACAATCTTCCTGCATCTAGGCTGTCCAACCCCTTAAGAATTTTGTAAGTTTTAAAAAGTTTCTAAATTCTAGCAAGTACAAGCCAAGTCTATCCAGTCTTTCTTCATATGAAAGTCCTGACATCCCAGGAAACAGTCTGGTGAACCTTCTCTGTACTCCCTCTATGGCAAGCATGGCTTTCCTCAGATTTGAAGACCAAAACTGTATGCAACAATGGTGTGGTCTCACCAAGACCCTGTACAACTGCAGTAGAACCTCCCTGCTCCAATAGTCAAATCCTTTTGCTATGAATGCTAACATACCATTCGCTTTCTTCACCATCGGACCACAGAAGGCTGATTCTGTAGTTAATATAATAATATGCATGCTCGGACTCGGGTTACAGTCATATCCCAGGGTCAGATGTTGCTTCTGCACTTGTGTTTACCTCACAACAGCACAATAACTCACCGTGACTGAGTTCTGCTGCGTCTACGAACTTTTGTCCATGATTTCACTGTGAATAAAATTCAAAGATTGTGTGAATGGAGGGTGAACCATCACTCTTTCTATTTTCCCACCGTGACGAGCTTCAGTGTTTTGTTGAGGTCCATTTGTACTCAGACTGTGTGGAATGATACATTTTGCTAGTGGTTCTGTGACTGTGAATCTGCTGGTAACCTGATCACCACCAAAGATCTTATAGCGAAGCTATAAGATCTTTGATCACCACCACAGTGTTCCATGCCCAGGGCTCCCATTCATTCCAATCTCACCTGTGCCTTGATGAAAGGAGCCAGGAAGAGGCAGCTTACAGCTGAGGGTTCTGTTCTGTGAGTGTTGGAGACACAGCTCACACAGATGTTTCAGCATTAGTGATGGCGATATTTTCTTCTGCCTATACCACAGAATGTTTATCGGCAGGTCCAGCATGATCATGAAGGCAATTGGATCATTGGTATTTATTGCAAAAGTCTGGAGCTGACAAAAAGGCAAGTGTTGTTCCAATTGCACAGAGTACTGGCAAGGCCACACCTGGAGGAATGTACTCAACTTTGATTCCGTTGTTTAATAAAGGAAATACCGGCATTGGAGAAAGTCCAAAAAGATGAATGGAGTCAGAACTAACTTCGAGGTCGACCTTTTCAGACCATCTGACTGGTGCCAGTTATGGTGCCCATCTATACAATCCCATTTGCTCATAAACCTCTTTACCTTTCTTGTCTAAGTACGGTCCAAATGCCATTTAAACACCATCAACCCCCCTGGCAGTCTGTCATTCCATATAACCTGTATCCCTCCATTCCCTGCCTATCCAAAAGTTTTCCAAATGTCACTAGCGTATCAGCTTCAACCACTAGGCAACACGTTCCAGGCACTTACCGCCTCCTTCAAGTAAACAACGTGTCCCACACATCTGTAAATTTTGCTCCTCTAACCTTAAAGCTATACCCCCTATAATATGATTCTTCCATCCTGGGAAAAAGATTCTGACTGTCCTCCCCCTCATAATTGTATATATTTCTATCAGGTCTCTCCTCAACCTCAAGTGTACCTGTGGAAAAGTATCCAAGTCTGTCAACCTCTCCTGGTAGCTAATATCCCTTAATCCATGTGTCATTCTAGTAACCTTCCTCTGCACCATTTCCAAAGCCTCCATATCCTTGGAACCAGAATTGCACATTACACTTCAAATGCGGCCGAGACAAAGTCTTATAAAGCAGCACCTCAAGACCCTCTGTACATTCTCATAATCAGTGTGTAAGTCCCAGTCATTTATTTTATATGTCCTACCAGAATTTAACTTTCCAAAGTGCTTCACTTCACATTTGAATGGATTCAATTCCATCTGCCACCAATCTGCCCAACCTATATCCCACTGTAGCCAAGAAAAGCTTCTCACCATCTACGACTCAAATAATTTTCATGTCTGTTGAAAACTTGCTAATCAGATCATCAATAATTTATACAACAACCTCACACTGATATCCCCATGCTATACCACTAGTGACAGATATCCACTGGGCAAAACACCTGAACACCAACCACTGCTTCCTATCACCAAGCCAGTTTTGGACCCAGTTTGTTATCCTTCTGGACCAGCCTACCCCATGGGACCTTGTAAAACTCTTACTGAAGATCATTTTAACCACATCTACCATTCTAGTTTCATCGCTTTTTTTAGGTACCTCCGCAAAAACACATTTATGAGATTATATCTCCCTTACATAAATGCATGCTAACTGGATGATCAGCTATTGAGGGAGTGCAGCGTAGGTATACAAGATTAATTCCCAGGATGGCGGGACTCCCATATGCTGAGAGAATGGAGCAGCTGGGCATGTACACTCTGGAGTTTAGAAGGATGAAAGGATATCTCATTGAAACATATAAGATTGTTAAGGGTTTGGACACGCTAGAGGCAGGAAACATGTTCCCGATGTTGGGGGAGTGCAGAACCAGCAGTTTAAGAATAAGGAGTAGGCCATTTAGAACGGAGACGAGGAAACACTTTTTCTCACAGAGTGGTGAGTCTGTGGAATTACCTGCCTCAGAGGGCGGTGGAGGCAGGTTCTCTGGATGCTTTCAAGAAAAAGCTAGATAGGGCTCTTAAAAATAGCAGAGTCAGGGGATATGGGGAGAAGGCAGGAACGGGGTACTGATTGAGGAAGATCAGCCATGATCACATTGAATGACCTACTCCTGCACCTATTGTCTATTGAATGATGCTCTGTGGACACTGTAGATCATTGACATGACTCCATACACCAGGAAAACATAACAATGTTCTGTCAAAGAGATTCCATTAGGGGCCGTGACACAGGTAGGTGCACACACATTCACATAAACCCCACAACCCAAAACATATTTCACTGTTACTTCAGTAATGGATCTTTATGAATTTGTCTGTTTGTTATTGTCATTCCACTGACATATGGTCATAGAATCAGTGAAATATCCCCATCAGCACACCACAGCCATGCTTGTCTTTTGGCCCAAATACTCGCATCCCATTTGATGCCTATTTATTTTGAATGTTTCTATGCCTCACCTACTTAAGTGCAACGTGTGGGAGAAAGTGAATGAAAACGGATAAAGCATCAGTGCTGCCGCAGTGGGATAAGACGTTGGAGGCACAAGAGACTGTAGATGCTGGAATCAGGAGCAACAAAACAAAATTGCTGGGTGAACTCAGAGAATCAATCAACAGTTGATGTTTTGGGGGTGAGGATCAACTGGATTTCAAGTTGGTTTTGCTCTGGACAAAACTGTAAATGTAATTCATTTAGATTCAGATTTCCACGATATTGTCCATGCCCTCTGTAGGAAGCCAGCCCAGAGGACAATTGTAAATGCTTGGAAGTCATCTGGCTTGGTCTTTCAGCTGTGGAGTGGATGTCCATCCCTCCCAGATCATCCTACTGCAATATTCAGCAATATTACAATAATCATCAGCTCTACTATGGAAAAAGACAAGGACAGGCATGTAATGCTGAGGCACTATAAGGTGCTGGTCTGGCCGCATTTGGATATTGTGAACAATTGTGGTCACCATATTGGGCACTGGAGAGGATCCAGAGGAGCTTTAGCAGCATCATCCCAGAATGAGTGGGTTAACCTATGATGAGCGTTTGACGGCACTGGGCCTGCACTCGCTGGAGTTAAGAAGGATGAGGGGGACCTCATTGAAATGTATCGAGTAGTGAAAGGCTTGGATTGAGCGGGTATAGAGAGGAATTATTCACTAGAGAGTGTGTCTAGGATTAGTGGTCATCGCCTCAGAATTAAAGGACATTCCATTAAGATGGAGGTGAGGAGGAATTTATTTAATCAGAGGGTGTTGAATCTGTGGAATTCTTTGACACAGAAGTCCAAGGAAACCGCCAATGGATATTTTTAAGGCAGAGATAGATAGATATTCTTGATTAGTACGATATCAGAGGTTATGGCAAGAAGGCAGGAGAATAGGATTAAGAGGGAGAGATTGATGAGCCATGATTGAATGGCAGAGTAGACTTGATGGGCCGAATGGCCTAATTCTGTTCATATGACTCATGACCTCATGAACAGCTTCATTGGAAACTGTCCTCAACATCCTACTGGCCACACATCATCCTGTCTTGGAGATTTATTGCTCAAAGTTTGACACAATATCCTGATATGACTGATCGAAATAATAAAATCCAAGGTTTATTTCAAACTCGCACAGCTAATGTGTCATCCAAAAACAATGAGGTCATCCAAAATGTTGTGCTCCTTCCTGCAATTACAGAAGCAAAATATTCCAACATGATACAAGTTGGAGAAGATTATCTGCAAAAATATTCAAACATAATAGTTTAAACTTACTCCTCTTAATCAAAAACGATCGTTGGAGTTTTGTTTCAGGATGCAAGTAAACCACAAGAATATAAATGATCATTGCTACCACCATTAAAAATCCAAAGCTTTTGATAATCCTGTACGCGATGGGAAACTCTAGAAAAGGAAATCAAAACGTGTGCGAAAAAATATGAACTACATGCCAGAACAGAGTTTGCTTTTCAAAAATCAACGCATCGCAGTTGTTTCAGCTCTTCCCTGATATTGAGCATGAAATGGGACGGATATGAGAATTTTAATATAGACACTTTTGTAATTTGTCTACAGAAAAATATGGGGATTTAGTTCCCACGAACTAATACAGATGCTCGACAGAATGTGTATATATTTATGCAATGGTATATGGACACACCGATCTGTTCAGTATTCATGCCTACTATGTTCTGGTATGCGAAAGGAAAGTAAGAATTTAATTGTCCTATCACGGACACATGACAATAAAACTCTTTTGAACGCTTGAAAGTATTCTAACGTGATGCATTGCCTGGCATATCTACTGCTCTGCTATTCACCACTTGAACCAGCAGAGGGCGGTGTTCACAGCCCAGTCTAACACAGGTGTGGCATTTCATCTTCATGGTACGTTGCTTTAGTAAGCCAGGAAATATTATCAAGAATCCTGTCACCCTGACTACTCCCTTTTCATTGTTCTACCTTCTGAAGATACAGAAGCTTGAAAGCCCAGATATCCAGACTTAAATACAGCTTCTCCTCACGTCTATCAGACTCCTGAACGTATTGTTCCTACAGGGCTGACGCGTACTCTTACTCATAACTTTACCTCATTCTGTTATTGTCAATCTTTTTTTGTGCACTATTTCATATTGCATTAAAATCTTGCACCATTCTGCTCTATTGAGCTTGTATTTATTGCTGTAATATCTTCATGACTGTATGGACATTGCCCCCTGGTGTATTTGACAATAAACAGATCCAAATGTGAATTGGGATACTGATCTGGATCAAAAATACAGAAGTGATGCAGACAACAAAGTGATGAAGCTGAGTAGCTGGAAGAATACAAAGAAAGCCGTCAGCTGTACATGCCGCTTGTGCACTGGAGAGACAGACGGACACTCATTTCACCATCGGGTACAGATGCATAATACACAAACTCATGATATAATGAGTTACACAGTACAAGTGTGACCTCTGTACGTTCCCAGAGCAAAAAAGATAACGAGGACGGATGCAGCAAAATATGTTGTTGTGCTCACCAGATGGATGAGATAAAAGAGTACTGATTGAGTAGCACCAATCCTGAAACAGGAAACTGAAATCAACCGTAGTAAATACAATGTGCAGAAATTAATAACAACTCCATGTAATGTGAAAGCATCAAGTAACACGTCATGCCACAACAAATATTCATTTAACAGTGGCTCCACATACAGCATGGAAACTGGACCTTTGATGCTGACCAAGATGCTCCATCATTGCTAGTCCAACCTGCCCATGTTTGGCTCAAATCCCTCTAACACCTTCCTAGCCATGTACCTGTAGGAGCCATTTAGCTTAAGCTAGTATTATAATCGTCTGATATTTTTTAAATGCCAAATTATCTTTTAAATGTTGCTTTAGTACCTGCCTCAACTTCCTCCTCTAGCAGCTCATTCCATATACCCACCATCCTCTGTGTGGAAAAAATGTCCCCTCAGATTTCTATTACATTTTTGACCTCTCACATTAAACCTAACTCCTCTGGTTTTCTGATTCCCATTCTCTGGGTAAAAGACTGTGCAATTACCCAATGTATTCCCCTCATGATACATCTCTATAAGATCACCTCCCATCCTCTCCACAATATGTTGCATTAGGAAGACTGGAGATATAGTGAAGGATCCCACCACCTTGACCATTCACTTTTCTCTCTTCTACCTGAAAATACAAGAGTTTGAAAGCCCGGCTATCCAGACTTAAAAACAGTTTCCTCTCACATCTACCAGACTCCTGAACTAATCGTTCCCAGATCAGGAATAAAGTCCCAGCCTACTCAAACTCCCTATAGCTCAGGCTCTCAAGTATTGGCAACATCCTTGTAAATCCTCTATGCACTCTTTCCAGTTTAACACCAGGGTTACCAAAATTGAACACAATAACATATAACATATAACAATTACAGCACGGAAACAGGCCATCTCGGCCCTACAAGTCCGTGCCGAACAACTTTTTTTCCCTTAGTCCCACCTGCCTGCACTCATACCATAACCCTCCATTCCCTTCTCATCCATATGCCTATCCAATTTATTTTTAAATGATACCAACGAACCTGCCTCCACCACTTCCACTGGAAGCTCATTCCACACCGCTACCACTCTCTCAGTAAAGAAGTTCCCCCTCATGTTACCCCTAAACTTCTGTCCCTTAATTCTGAAGTCATGTCCTCTTGTTTGAATCTTCCCTATTCTCAAAGGGAAAAGCTTGTCCACATCAACTCTGTCTATCCCTCTCATCATTTTAAAGACCTCTATCAAGTCCCCCCTTAACCTTCTGCGCTCCAGAGAATAAAGACCTAACTTATTCAACCTATCTCTGTAACTTAGTTGTTGAAACCCAGGCAACATTCTAGTAAATCTCCTCTGTACTCTCTATTTTGTTGACATCCTTCCTATAATTGGGTGACCAAAATTGTATACCATGGTCTCACCAATGCCTTGTACAATTTTAACATTACATCCCAGCTTCTATACTCAATGCTCTGATTTATAAAGGCTAGCATATGAAAAGCTTTCTTTACCACCCTATCTATATGAGATTCCACCTTCAAGGAACTATGCATGGTTATACCCAGATCCCTCTGTTCAATACTCTAAGTGCGGTCACACCAATGCCTTGTTAACACAACAGCCCAACCTCAATATTCAAGAACCCGTAGATGAAGGCCAATGACCATTTCCAGGGAACAATCTCACTGCACTCCTAAATCCCTCTACCCTGCAACACTGCTCAGGGCCCTCCCATTCACGTGCAGAACATGCCCTGCCCTGCCCAAAATGCAACACCTCACACTTATCTGCATTAAAACCAACCATTCCTTGCCCAACTAATTAACATCCTGCTGACATTTTTGATAAACATCTTCACTATCTACAATTCCACCCACTTTAATATTATCTGCAAAATTACTAACAAAACTTGTACTCCTCGAAATTGTTGATATAGACGACAAACAGCAATGGGCCACAGCGCCGATCCCTGATGCACCGCGCTAGTCACAGCCTCCAATCTGAAAAAATACAACCTTCCACCCTCTGCTCCCTTCTATGAAGCCAATTCTCTATCCAGTCAGCTAGCTCTCCCTGGATCCCATGCAATCTCATCTTATAACCATATAACCATATAATAACCATATAACAATTACAGCACGGAAACAGGCCATCTCGACCCTTCTAGTCCGTGCCGAACACATATTCTCCCCTAGTCCCATATACCTGCGCTCAGACCATAACCTTCCATTCCCTTCCCGTCCATATAACTATCCAATTTATTTTTAACTGATAAAAACGAACCTGCCTCCACCACCTTCACTGGAAGCTCATTCCACACAGCCACCACTCTCTGAGTAAAGAAGTTCCCCCTCATTTTACCCCTAAACTTCAGTCCCTTAATTCTCAAGTCATGTCCCCTTGTTTGAATCTTCCCTACTCTCAGTGGGAAAAGCTTTTCCACGTCAACTCTGTCTATCCCTCTCATCATTTTAAAAACCTCTTCCAAGTCCCCCCTTAACCTTCTGCGCTCCAAAGAATAAAGCCCTAACTTGTTCAACCTTTCTCTGTAACTTAGTTGCTGAAACCCAGGCAACATTCTAGTAAATCTCCTCTGTACTCTCTCTATTTTGTTGACATCCTTCCTATAATTAGGCGACCAAAATTGTACACCATACTCCAGACTTGGCCTCACCAATGCCTTGTACAGTTTTAACATTACATCCCAACTTCTATACTCAATGCTCTGATTTATAAAGGCCAGCACACCAAAAGCTTTCTTTACCACCCTATCTACATGAGATTCCACTTTCAGAGAACTGTGCACAGTTATTCCCAGATCCCTCTGTTCACCTATATTCTTCAATTCCCTACCATTTACCATGTACGTCCTATTTTGATTTGTCCTGCCAAGATGTAGCACCTCACACTTACCAGCATTAAACTCCATCTGCCATCTTTCAGCCCACTCTTCCAACTGGCATAAATCTCTCTGTAGACTTTGAAACTCTACTTCATTACCCGCAACCCCACCTATCTTAGTATCATCTGCATACTTACTAATCAAATTTACCACACCATCATCCAGATCATTGATGTACATGACAAACAACAGTGGACCTAACACAGATCCCTGTGGCACCCCACTCATCACTGGCCTCCAACATGACAAACAACCATCCACCATTACTCTCTGGCATCTCCCATTCAGCCACTGTTGAATCCATCTTGCTACTCCACCATTACTACCCAACAATTGAACCTTCTTAACCAACCTTCCATGAGAAACCTTGTCAAAGGCCTTACTGAAGTCCATATACACAACATCCACTGCTTTACCCTCATCAATTTCCCGAGTAACATCTTCAAAAAATTCAAGAAGATTAGTCAAACATGACCTTCCAGGCACAAATACATGTTGACTGTTCCTAATCAGACCCTGTTTATCCAGATGCTTATATATATTATCTCTAAGTATTCTTTCCATTAATTTGCCCACCACTGACGTCAAACTAACAGGTCTATAATTGCTAGGTTTACTCTTAGACCCCTTTTTAAACAATGGAACAACATGCGCAGTACGCCAATCCCCCGGCACTATTCCCGTTTCTAATGACACTTGAAATATTTCTGCCATAGCCCCTGCTATTTCTACACTAACTTCCCTCAATGTCCTAGGGAATATCCTGTCCGGACCTGGAGACTTATCCACTTTTATATTTCTCAAAAGTGTCAGTACTTCCTCTTCTTTGAATCTCATAGTTTCCATAGCTACTCTACTTGTTTCCCTTACCTCACATAATTCAATATCCTTCTCCTTGGTGAATACCGAAGAAAAGAAACTGTTCAATATCTCCCCCATCTCTTTTGGCTCTGCAGATAGTTGTCCACTCTGACTCTCTAATGGACCAATTTTATCCCTCGTTATCCTTTTGCTATTAATATAGCGGAAGAAACCCTGCGGATTTACTTTTACCTTACTTGCCAAAGCAACCTCATATCTTCTTTTAGCTTTTCTAATTCATTTCTTAAGATTCTTTTTACATTCTTTATACTCCTCAAGCACCTCATTTACTCCATTCTGCCTATAATTATTGTAGATCTCCCTCTTTTTCCGAACCAAGTGTCCAATTTCCCTTGAAAACCATGGCTCTTTACAATTTTTACGATTTCCTTTCAACCGAACAGGGACATAAAGATTCTGTACTCTTAAAATTTCACCTTTAAATGTACTCCATTTCTCTTCCACATCTTTCCCATAAAACAAAATGTCCCAATTTACTCCTTTTAAATCCTTTCACATCTCCTCAAAGTTAGCCTTTCTCCAATCAAAAATCTCAACCCTAGGTCCAGTTCTGTCCCTCTCCATAATTATATTGAAACTAATGGTATTGTGATCACTGGACCCGAACTGTTCCCCAACGCATACCTCTGCCACCTGACCCGTCTCATTTCCTAACAGGAGGTCCAGCACCGCCCCTTCTCTAGTAGGTACTTCTATGTATTGCTGCAAAAAACTATCCTGCACACATTTTACAAACTCCAACCCATCCAGCCCATTTACAGAATGTGTTTCCCAGTCTATGTGTGGAAAATTGAAATCTCCCACAATCACTACCTTGTGCTTACTACTAATATCTGCAATTTCCTTACATATTTGCTCTTCCAATTCTCGCTCCCCATTTGGCGGTCTATAATACACCCCTATAAGTGTTGCTACCCCTTTCCCATTTCTCAGTTCCACCCAAATAGCCTCCCTAGACGAGCCCTCTAATCTATCCTTCCAAGGCACTGCTGTAATATCTTCCCTGACAAGCAATGCAACACCTCCACCTCTTGCCCCCCCCCCCCAATTCTATCACACCTGAAGCAACGAAATCCTGGAATATTTAGTTTCCAATCACAGCCCTCCTGCAACCATGTTTCACTGATCGCCACAACATCATACTTCCAGGTGTCAATCCAGACTCTAAGCTCATCCACCTTTCTTACAATGCTCCTAGCATTAAAATATACACATTTAAGAAACCCACCCTCTCTTATTCTCTGTTTATTGTCTTTTTCTTCTCTCTCCCCTACATTTTGGGTCAGAGTGCTACCATTCTCTGCCCCCTGCTTCACACACTGACTGCTAGCTTTCCCAATTTGAGTCCCTCCCCCCAACCATATTAGTTTAAAGTCTCCCCAGTAGCCTTTGCAAATCTCCCCGCCAGGATATTGGTCCCCCTTGAGTTCAAGTGCAACCCTTCCTTTTCTGTACAGGTCGCACCTTCCCCAAAAGAGGTCCCAATAATCCAGAAACTTGAATCCATACCCACTGCACCAGTCCCTCATCCGCTCATTTATCCTCCACCTCACTCCATTCCTACTCTCACTGTCGCGTGGCACAGGCAGTAATCCTGAGATTGTTACCTTTCCAGTCCTTCTCCTTAACTCTCTAACTAACTCCCTAAATTCTTCTTTCAGGACCTCTTCTCTTTTTTTACCTATGTCGTTGGTACCTATATGCACCACAACCTCAGGCTCCTCTCCCTCCCATTTCAGGATTGCTTGGACATGTTCAGACACATCCCTGACCCTGGCACCAGGGAGGCAAACTACCATCCGGGTCTCGTGTCTGCGTCCACAAAATCGCCTATCCGACCCCCTGACTATAGAGTCCCCTATTACAATTGCCCTCCCCTTCTTTTCCTTAACCTTCTGAGCAACAGGACCGGTCTTTGTGCCAGAGGCCCGGTCGCTGTCGCTGCCCCCAGGTAGGCTGTCTCCCCCACCCTTACTCAAGCATGAGTACTTATTTTCAAGGTGTACAGCCACCGGGGTACTCACCAGTCCCTGCCTCTGCCCGTTGCCCTTCCTAACTGTGACCCAGTTTTCTGTCTCCCGTGGTCTTGGAGTGACCACCTCCCTGTAACTCCTTTCTATGACCTCCTCGCTCTCCCTGAGCAGACAGAGGTCAACGAGTTGCTGTTCCAGGTTCCTGACACGGTCCCTTAGGAGCCCCATCTCGACACACCTGGCGCAGATGTGGACGTCTGGAGGGCACTCCGACTCCATGACCCCCCACATCTGACATCCAGAACAGTAAACTGCCCTGGCCTTCATTCTGCCCCTTATCCAAATACAATAAAGCCTTACCTGGGATACAAGCCAATCAGCTGCTTCCTCTGGTTCGTTCGACCAATCAGAGGCTTCCCTTAATTTGAGGCGTGATCTGCGAATGGAATGTTGCAGATTTTGGTTCCTCCCTCTGTAACGGCTCCTGGGCCTCTGTTGAGACAAGCCCCGCGATGGGTTTTACACTCACTACACGCAGGTCGCTCCTCCCTCTGTAACGGCTCCTGGGCCTCTCAAATCTTCCCAGGCAGCCCATCACCTGGAACCTTATCAAATGCTTTGCTGAAGTCCATATAGACAACATCTACAGCTTGGCCCTCATCAACCTTTTTGGTTACATCTTAAAAAATCTCAATCAGATTCATAAGACACTATCTCCCATGTACAAAACCATGCTGACTATCATTAATTGGCCCCTGCCTATCCAAATGCATGTATTATTATTATTAAACTTTATTTCAGACTCAAGGTCCAGACAAGGGACACCATTACATAAAATACATTGCATATAAAACACCATAAAATACATATAAAAGCTTAGTATCTATATTACTAAAAGTCTGATCTTGACCGCATTTACCCCACTGTGCTGCAATTTCCGAGACATTTTGGGCCACCTCGCTCAGAGCCCCCCTCCGCCTCCAGGCCCAGAGGATTTTGATCATCGATGAAAAATCAGAGAAATATTAATGGTTTAAAACAACTCACCATTCTCTCTGCTGCCCCCGATGGCGGCAGGGGAGGAACTATAATACCCAGAAGTGTCTTGCCTCACTCAGTCTCTGCCAGTCCCAGGAAGCCAGAGGGTCACGGCTCTCTGATCTGCGAATAACACTGAACGTTTTGGTTGTAAAGAGCTTGCAAATTTGTTTCTCTTAGCTTAAAAAAATGTTTTCAGAAAATGTATTGGTTGTAAAGAGTTTGCAAATTTGTTTCTCTTGGCTTAAAAAAATGTTTGCAGAAAACGTAGTGGTTGTAAAGAGTTTGCAAATTTGTTTGTCTTGGCTTTTAAAATGGTTGCAACAATTTTCAGATGGATAAAACATGAATAAACATTTGATTAGATCAGGACTGTGTTTAATTGCAAAATTGGCGCTCATTCCGTGACTTCTGCTTAGTGGCAAGATGGCGCCGATTACGTCATTTCCAGTTAGCGGCAAGATGGCATTGAGTGCATCATTTCCGGTTCGTGACAAGATGGCGCTGAATGCAGAAGACAGAGTTAAGACGTCGTTGAATAATTCAAGAGAGCTGACTGCTCTAGTACACTCCTTTCTTAAGTATGGACCCCAGCTATTCCAACAGTGGCCATGCCGCACAAACCTCCGTGTTTTTTTTAATACTCCTGGCAAAAAAGGCCAAAACTCCATGGTAAAGTGTGTTTGTTGGACGTTATTTAAAGCATGTTTTTGCTTCAGCAGCAACCTCTACAGGAGGCTTTAAACGTTTGTATCATTCAGTTTACAGACTATGTTTACCACATTTTGAAGTTACTTGGCATTTTAGTATTGGTTGTGAGTGTGTGAGTGAGTGTTTGTGTCTGTGTTTTTTTCAGAAAATGTATTGGTTGTAAAGAGTTTGCAAATTTGTTTCTCTTGGTTTTTAAAAAATGTTTACAGAAAATGTATTGGTTGTAAAGAGTTTGCAAATTTGTTTCTCTTGGCTTAAAAAAATGTTTGCAGAAAACGTAGTGGTTGTAAAGAGTTTGCAAATTTGTTTGTCTTGGCTTTTAAAATGGTTGCAACAATTTTCAGATGGATAAAACATGAATAAACATTTGATTAGATCAGGACTGTGTTTAATTGCAAAATTGGCGCTCATTCCGTGACTTCTGCTTAGTGGCAAGATGGCGCCGATTACGTCATTTCCAGTTAGCGGCAAGATGGCATTGAGTGCATCATTTCCGGTTCGTGACAAGATGGCGCTGAATGCAGAAGACAGAGTTAAGACGTCGTTGAATAATTCAAGAGAGCTGACTGCTCTGTCTATGGTAAGTGTGTTTGTTGGACGTTATTTAAAGCATGTTTTTGCTTCAGCAGCAACCTCTACAGGAGGCTTTAAACGTTTGTATCATTCAGTTTACAGACTATGTTTACCACATTTTGAAGTTACTTGGCATTTTAGTATTGGTTGTGAGTGTGTGAGTGAGTGTTTGTGTCTGTGTTTTTTTCAGAAAATGTATTGGTTGTAAAGAGTTTGCAAATTTGTTTCTCTTGGTTTTTAAAAAATGTTTACAGAAAATGTATTGGTTGTAAAGAGTTTGCAAATTTGTTTGGCTTGGCTTTTAAAATGGTTGCAACAGTTTCCGGATGGATAAAGCGTGAATAAACATTTTATTAGATCAGGACAGCGTTTAATTTTATAATTGGCGCTCATTCTGTGATTTTCGCTTGGTTGCAAGATGGCGCCGATTACTTAATTTCCGGTTAGCGGCATGCTGGCGCTGAGTGCATCATTTCCGGTTCGTGGCAAACAGCGAGAGGATGACGTCAAGATGGCGGCGATGTGCAGGTGCTGTTGAATAATTCATGAGTTTACTGCTCTGTCTCGAGTGAGTGTGTTTGTTGGACGTTATTTCGCTTCAGCAGCAGCAGCCTGTACACAGGCTTTAAAGATTTGTTTTACACACTGTTTTTTCAACACGTTCTGAGGATACTTGGCATTTTAGTATTGGGTGTGTGTGTGTGAATCAGTATGTGTGTGTGTATCTGTGTGAATGAGTCTGTGTGTGTGCATGAATGTGTGGTGTGTATGTGTGTGTGTGTGTGTGTGTGTGTGTGTGTGTGTGTGTGTGTGTGTGTGTGTGTGTGTGTGTGTGTGTGTGTGTGTGTGTGTGTGTGTGTGTGGTGTGTGTGTGTGTGTGTGTGTGTGTGTGTGTGTGTGTGTGAATGAGTTTGTGTGTGTGTATCTGTGTGAATGAGTCTGTGTGTGTATGAATGAGTCTGTGTGTGTGTATGAATGAGTCTGTGTGTGTGTGAATGAGTGTGTGTGTGTGTGTGAATGAGTCTGTGTGAGTATGATTGAGTCTGTGTGTGTGTGTGAATGAGTCTGTGTGTGTGTGAGTGTGAATGAGTCTGTGTGTGTGTGTGAATGTGTCTGTGAATGAGTCTGTGTGTGTGAATGTGTGTGTGAAAGACCTTCCCTAATCAGAAGCCGTGGATGAGCAGAGAGGTCAGACTATTGCTGAAGGCTCACGATGCCGCTTTTAGATCTGGCAACGCTGAGGGATACAGCTCATCCAGGGCCAACCTGAAAAAGGGAATCAGGAGCGGCAAACTCAAATACAAATGGCAGATCGAGGAGCATTTTCAAAACAACCGACCCCAGATGCATGTGGCAAGGCATCGAGTTCATTGCCGACTACAATAAAGTTCACCCCCCTCCCCCGACAACGCCTCCCTTCCTGACGAGCTGAACCACTTCTATGCTCGTTTTGACCGGGACAACAAAACTCCAGCCATCAAAGCTGCCCCACCCCCGAATGAACAACCCCTCAGTCTCTCCACCTCTGCTGCACAAGGTGCACTGAGCAGAGTGAATGAGCACAAAGCTGCCGGCCCCGATGGCATCCCCGGGCGGGTGCTCAGGGCATGTGCTGGACAACTATCCCTGGTCTTCACTGACATTTTCAACCTGTCACTGGCCCAGGGTGTCGTCCCCACTTGCCTCAAGACCTCAACCATTGTGCCAGTGCCCAAACAGTCAGCTTCAGGGAGTCTCAACGACTTCCGCCCAGTGGCACTCACCCCTGTCATTGCAAAGTGCTTTGAGCGGCTGATCTTGGCTCACCTCAAAGCCTGCCTCCCCCCCACACTGGACCCCCATCAGTTTGCCTACCGGCCCAACAGGACTACAGAGGACGCCATGTCTGCGGCCCTACACTCTGCCCTGACCCACCTGGACAACAACAACTCCTACATCAGGTTGTTGTTCATCGACTTCAGCTCCGCATTTAATACTGTCATCCCCGCTAGCTTGATCACCAAACTCAGCGGACTTGGCATCACCACCTCCCTCTGCAATTGGAAACCGGATTTCCTCACCAACAGACCACAGTCTGTTAGGATCAACAACCTCACCTCCTCCACTCTAACACTGAACACCGGCGTGCCACGGCTGTGTGCTCAGCCCTCTCCTCTACTCCCTCTTCACCCATGACTGCATCCCTAAATGTGGCTCCAACGCCATCATAAAATTTGCCGATGACACCACGGTGGTAGGACAGATCAGTGACAACAACGAGTCAGCCTATAGGGAGGAGGTCCAGAACCTGGCACCCTGGTGTGCCAACAATAACCTCGTCCTCAACTCCAAGAAGACGAAGGAAATCATTGTTGACTTCGGGCAGAACAGAGGGGGCAGACATACCCCCATCCACATAAACGGGACTGAGGTGGAGCGCGTCTCCAATTACAAATTCCTCGGGGTACACATCTCAGAGGATCTGTCCTGGTCCCTCAATACCACCAAACTGATCAAAAAGGCGCAGCAGCTCCTTTACTTTCTGAGGAGGCTTAAGAAAGCTCACCTGTCCCCCCCAGATCCTGTCCAACTTCTACCGCTGTACCATCGAAAGCATCCTGACCACCTGCTTCACGGTATGGTACAGCAGCTGCACCACAGCTGACAGGAAGGCACTGCAACGGGTGGTGAAAACCGCTCAGCACATCATCGGTGCCCCGCTCCCTGCCATGGATGCCCTCCACTGAAAACGGTGTCTGAGACGGGCCGGGAAAATCATCAAGGACCCCTCTCACCCTAACCATGGACTGTTTGCCCTCCTCCCAGTAGGGAGGCGGTACAGGAGCCTCAGGTCTCGCACAAGCAGGCTGAGGAACAGCATTTTCAACAACACCATTACACTGCTGCACTCACAGTCCCGTCGCTAGCTATCTTTTATACTCTCCCATTTGTATACATTTATTTGCCGATGTACCAGTTTAATTCATCCACAGTCCACACATTGTTTACCAGTATTTTTATTTCTACTATCTTGCACTATGACCAGACGCTAAACTGCATTTTGTTGTACCTGTGCTCGTATTTGTGCAATGACAATAACGTTGAATTGAATTGAATTGAATGTGTGTGTGAATGCGTGTGTGAATGAGTGTGTGTGTGTGAATGTGTGTGTGTGAATGTGTGTGTGTGAGAGAGAATATGTGTGTATAATGTGTGTGTGTGTGTGCGAATGTGTGTGTGAGAGTGTGTGTGTGAATATGTGTGTGTGAATGAGTCTGTGTGTGGGTGTATATGTGTCTGTGTGTGTATATATGACGGCATGTCTGTGTGTGTGTCAGTGAGTGTGTGTGTGTGTGTGTTGTGTGTGTGTGTGAGTGTGTGTGTGTGTGTGTGTGGGTGTGTGTGTGTGTGTGTGTGTGAGTGTGTGTGTGTGTGTGTGAATGAGTCTGTGTGTGTGTGTCTGTATGTGTATGTGTGTGAGTCTGTGTGTGTGTGTCTGTGTGTGTATGTGTGTGGGTCTGTGTGTGAGTGTCTGTGTGAGGTGGAGGGTGTGCGTGATCAACAAATAACAAATAGTACAAATAATATAGTCTTTCGTAGTGTGTGTGTGTGTGCGAATGACTGTGTGTGTGTGAATGAGTCTGTGTGTGTGTGTGTGTGAATGAATCTGTGTGTGTGTGTGTGAATGAGTCTGTGTGTGTGTGTGTGAATGAGTCTGTGTGTATGTGTGAATGAGTGTGTGTGTGTGTGAATGCGTCTGTGTGTGTGTGTGTGTGTGTGCGCGTGTGTGTGTGTGTGTGTGTGTGTGTGTGTGAATTAGTCTGTGTGTGTGTGAATGAGTCTGTGTGTATATGTGTGTTTATGAGTGAATGAGTCTGTGTGTATATGAGTGTGTGTATGTATGAGTCTGTGTGTGTATATATGAGTTTGTGTGTATGTGTGAATGCGTCTGTGTGTGTATGTGAGAATTAGTCTGTGTGTATGTGTGAATGAAGCTGTGTGTGTGTGTGTGTGAATGAGTCTGGATGTGTGTGTGCAAATGAGTCTGTGTGTGTGTGTGGGTGTGAATTAGTCTTGTGTGAATTGGTCTGTGTGTGTATGTGTGTGTGTGTGAATGAGTCTGTGTGTGTGTATGTGTAAATTAATATGTGTGTGTGTGTGTGTGAATGAATCTGTGTGTATGTGTGTGAATAAGTCTGTGTGTGTGTGTATGTGTGAATGAGTCTGTGTGTGTGTCTGTATGTATGAGTCTCTGTGTGTGAATATGAGTGTGTGTATATATGACTGCATGTCTGTTTGTGAGTGTGTGAATGAGTCTGCGTGTGTGTGTGTGAATGAATCTGTGTGTATGTGTGTGAGAGTCTGTGTGTGTGTGTGTATGTGTGTGAGCCTGTGTGTGAGTGTCTGTGTGAGGTGGAGGGTGTGGGTGATCAACAAATAACAAATAGTACAAATAATATAGTCTTTTGTAGTTCAGAGCTTATTCATTATGTTTAATAGCCAGATGGCTGTCAGGAAGAAGCTGTTCCTCAATGTAGATGTTACAGTTTTCATTTTACAAAAGTCAGACGTGACTCCAGAAGTCGGGCGTCAGTCAGTCAGTCCGCAAGCCGTGAGTCAGTCAGTCAGTCCAAAGGCCATGAGTTAATCCCAAGGCAGTGAGTGAGTCCGGAGATCATGAGTAAATCGCTCACTGCCCCCCCTCCTCCACCACCACCACTGACACCCCACCTCGACGCTGCCCTCTGCCTGGCTATAGGATGCGCCCCCTCCCGTCCCCAACTGAAGCCGCCCACATCCCCCACTGGAGTACACCACCCCCCTTTTCTCATCAGCCCACGAGAGCCCCAGAACTCCAAGATGGCACATTTCATGAGGCAAGTGAAAGTCATTGTTGGGGATGAATGTCCAATAATTAGGAGAGAAAGCTTTGAAGCGGTGGACAGAACTCTTCAAGATGTCTGCAGCAACAGTAAGCTTTTTGGCGGCATTCTTATCGTTTGTTGTGGCGATTTTCGACAACTACTTGCTGTGGTGAAAAGGGGAAATGTTGCTGATGTTGTAAATGCCTGCATGAAGAAACCCTACTTGTGGAGATTTTTCACCAAGTTTCAATTGCACACAAATATGCGATTGACAAAGGGAGAAGGCGAATATTCTCAATTTTTGTTGAAAGTTGGAGAAGACAAGAATTTAAAGAATTATGACGATGAAATTGAAAACCCACAAGACATGCTTCTATCAGCAGAAACACTGGAGGATTGTATTGATTTTATCTATCCCACATTTGACAATCCGGCAGAATTATTCTCCAACAATTGTATCTTGGTTCCTCACAACGAAACCATGAGAAGCATCAATTCTACATGCATCAGACACTTCCCTGGAATCATTAAGGAGTACTTTTCTTTCAATGTTGTCACTGAGGGAACTCATGTTACTCACTTCCCAACAGGATTCCTCGATTCACTCGAGCTCTCTGGATTACCACCACACAAATTGGAGTTAAAAAAAGGATCTCCAATCATATTAATGAGAAACTTGGAGCCGCCAAAGCTATGCAATGGAACGAGGATGATTGTGGAGAGTTACACAATAATCTGATCATTGCAAGAATCAACATGGGAACCTTCAAAGATTATATTGTTCTCATTCCTAGGATAGCATTCATTTTGACAGAAGGTGAAGACATTCCCCTTCAACGGACCCAATTCCCCAATCAATCAAATTTTGCTATGACAATCCATAAAGCACAAGGACAAACAATGCAGAAGGTGTTGATCTACCTCGACAAACCGGTATTTCAGCATGGACTCCAGCATATGTGGGTCTTAGCCAAGGAAAGATGAAGGGAAAGTCAAAGTTTTCCTGAAGGATGGAACATCGACCAAGAATGTTGTCATTAAAAGCGTGCTTCATTGAATGATGACTTCTGAGATAAATTCTCAGGTTTTCTTTATTAAAATTTGACCGCTAAATTTCTCTATATTAAAATTGCCTCTTTTTATCAACAGCAAATAGCCATCAAGTGGCAGTGAGCAGCAGAACATGACAATAGACACAAGAGACACAACAAGAAATAACTTAATAATTCTCATCTTTAACATTTAAATTGTTCTTATATTTTAAGAGTCATTCACATTTTAAACTTTAATGAATCCTTTTTGCACTTTTGATGCCTGTGTGTTCTTCATCACAATGTCACCTAATTTATCACAATGTTACCTAATAGGCAGGAATGGCTGCTCTGTGAGAGAGCCACTAAGGGTGCATGGGGGGAGGTTGTGGGGAGATGCACTGAATGCATGGGGGGGGGGGGGGGGATGAATGGCAAGGAGCAGAGTGGTTGGGGGGGGGGGGGTGGTGGTGAAGGGAGGAGGGGTGACTAAGTGAACTGCCAGCGTACCAGGTGTGAGTGACTGCACTGCCAGCCCACGAGCCGTGAGTAAGTGAACTGCCAGCCCACCAGCCGCAAGTGACTGAAGTGCCAGCCCAATAATCCATTCAGTCCACTCTCTCCCCCTTCACTCTCACACAGTCCGACACCTGTTTTGGGCTCAATTTCTGGCAGTTTCTCAGCTGCCAGCCTGGCAGGTCCAAGTGAATGGACTGCCAGGCCTCAGTGACTGAGCTGCCAGCCCAAGAATCTATTCGGCCCACAATGTCTATACTAGCCCTCTGGAAACCAGTCCCTTTGGCCCACAACACCCATACTAGCGCAACAGAAAGCCCCACCCCCCTCCCACTGGCGAGCAATATTGGAATTGGTAGAGTGGTGGAATATAGAATTGGGTGACCAGCCCCCCTCCCGTGTGATGCTGAGACCCAGTGGGACCCACTTAGTCTAGTATTTCTTATAAAAACATCATAAATTATATGCAAAAACACAATATATGATTTAAAATCCAGAATAAAAAGAAAGATCAGTGTCCTACAACGAGACAACGATACCAGTGTCTCCACAACTGGGATTCGTAGCGTGTAGTGCTAAACCTTATTTTTGTTAAGGCCAAGATAATAGTAAGATTAAACAAGAACTTACCAGTTTGAAGTTTGATCTTGATTTTATGAGGAGTTATGATGAGCGTTTACGTGAAGAAGGGTCGTCAGTCCGCATGCACGTCAATCTTCAAAGCAGCGGTGTGAAATCACAGATAAGAGAAGTTGACCTGAAGATAGTAAGATTTGGAGAACTGGAAACTACCAGATGACCTTGATAATATGAGGGCGGGAGCGGTGGTCACGTAATCGCTTATCGTAACTCCTCATAAAATCAAGGTCAAACTTCAATCTGGTAAGTTCTCGTTTAATCTTACTATTTTACTTCGGAGTCACGTGAGTGACTTTTATGTAATGGTGTATATGTGACACGACACACAACCGTGGATCCTCGGGGTATGCCAGGAATTGTAGCTTGAGCCCTGGCACCCCTGGCCTGCTCTGATCAAGTCATATATGAAAAAGGTTATAACATTGACATTGGTGGTCATGTTGTTGAGGCGCAGCTTGTGCAATGTCTGGACTTGTTGCGCAGTTACCAGCGCCATCAGCATGACCACCTTAAGGGCGAGCTTGGATAAGGGTAGGGAGGAAGCTGGCACCCACTGGTGAAGCAGTGTAAGCACCACGCTGACATCCCATATGTCCGTGTACCGTGGCCTGGGTGGTATGGAATTAAAAATGCCTTTCATGAACCTAGTTATTTAGGGGTGCGTCCCTACTGACTGATGCCCGATCCCAGCATTAAATGGGAGGATAGTGCGCTTCTGGCACTATTGATGGCACTGTAGCTTAATTTCTGGTCATAGTACAGGACAGATAGGAACTCCAGGACATCCGTGATGCGTGCTGTATCATACAAGATGTTTGAGACAGAACAGAAAATCTCCCACTTCTTGATTTGAGAGACGTACTGTTTTTGTGTACTGCCCCTCCAGGCTGCTGTTATCACATCCACAGTTCGATTAGACAGTCCGAGTCCCAGGTATGGTCTCCTCAGAATCTGCAAACCAATAAATGGATTCGGTCATGAAGTGGATGGTTACTCCCCGTTACTGGGTGAACGAGTAGTTTCCTGCTCTTGGGAACAGCCATGAAAGGCTGTGTAATCATTCCCAGGACTTGTGGAAACCAAGACTGTGTAGGCCAGTCAGGCGCTACCAAAATGCCCGTGGTGTTTTCTTTTTTTTTTTTGAACTCAACATTTATTGACATAACAAAATACACATACAGACAAAACAAAGAAACACACAAAAGTCAGTCGCAAAATGACAAAATACAAATCACCCAACCTTTATTCGCATCGCATCAAATCCTCTTAACATTCTATCCTAAAAGCATCTTATTCACAGGCACCAGAGCAAGCTCATCCATTCATATCCTTAATCAATCTTGGCATTTGTAGTAGTACCGGTTTCCATCTATCTATATATTACTAAAACTCTGTTCTTGACCGGTTTTGGCTTTCTGTGCTGCGGTTTCCGAGAGTACGCTGCCACCTACGGCCGTCATTTTTGGCCACCTCGCTCAGAGCCCCCCTCCGCCGCATGTGTGCCGAGGATTTTTCCCGTCGATAAAAATTGACAGAGATATTAATGTTTTTACAACATTCCCCATTCTCTCTGCTGCCCCCGCTGGAGGGAGGGGAGGGACTATAAAACCAGGAAGTGGTGTGCCTCAATCAGTATCTGCAAAGGTGTGCCTCAATCAGTCTCTGCAAGTGGTGTGCCTCAATCAGTCTCTGCAAGTGGTGTGCCTCAACCAGAGCTTTGAATGACACTGACAAATGTCTACAGCACTGCGAGTACCCTTAATTTGGTTTGAAAATGAAAATATGGTTAAAGGTAAAAAAGCACTACCTGCAAATGCTTGTTTGGGTTTGGGTTGAAGTAAAAAGGCACTCTCTCCCCCCCCCTCTTCCTCTCCTCTCCCTCCTCTCCTCCCCCCTCCCCCTCCTCTCCCCCCCCCCCTCTCCTCTCTCCCCCCCCCCCCCCCCCTCCCTCTCCCTCCCCCTCCCTCCCTCTCTCCCCCTCCCCCCCTCCTCCCTCTCTCTCCTCTCCCCTCCCCCTCCCTCTCCTCTCCCCCTCCCTCTCCTCCTCCCCCCCCCTCTCCCCCTCCCCCCCCTCCCCTCCCTCCCCCCCCCCCCCCTCCCTCCCCCTCCCCCTCGCCCGCTCCCCCTCGCTCTCCTCCCTCCCTCTCTCTCCCTCTCCGTGTCTCCCTCCTCTCCTCGTCCCCCCCTTCCTTCCCCCTGTTTCTCTCTCTCCATCCGTCCCCCTATCTCTCTCCCCCTCCACCTCTCTCTTTCTCTCCCTCCTCTCTCCCCTCTCCCCCCCTCTCCCCCCCCCCTCCCCCCCTCCCCCCCCTCTCTCTCCCTCTCTCTCCCCCCTCCATTAGCGTGCGTGAGGGGGGGGGGGGGGGGGGGGGGGGGGGGAGAGAGGGTTAGTGTGTGATGCTGCATGCCGGCTCCCACAACCACACGTTGGGGGAACAGACCCAACGGGTCTGCACTTGGTCTAGTATAATATTAAATGCATCAGTCCTCAACTGCAGTATACATTTTTCAATCTTTCCCTCCACTGTTGAACATTCGGTGGCATTTCCTTTTTCCATAACACCGTTATCATCTTTTTAGCAATCAACAGCATCACCCCAAGCAAATATTTCTGATTTTGAATATCTGTCTCTGCTGGAATATCTCCTAATATGAAACAAGTCGGTTCCAAAGGTAGATCCACTCCCAGAATTAATTTAATCTCCACCTGGATGTCTCTCCACTATTGGTACAATTTGGGACAATCCAAAAAATATGTGTGTGATCACTGATCTTCCCACATTGTCTCCAGCATAAATTTGAGGTGTTACTGTATCTTGCCAGCTCTAGAGGGGTCCTAAATACTCTCATTTTAATTTTCCAATCGAACCCCCTCCAAGAGGGGCTGCTTGCAAACATATGGCCCAAGAGACATGTCCTTTCCCATATTTAATCTGTAATAATAATGTTCATTTCAAATTCCCATTCTGTTTTGTTTCTATAGTATTTCCTTTTGTATAGTCTTGAAGTCCTTGATATAAATGAGATATCGAATTCTTTTGTAGCACTCCCTCTATAGGCATCAAGAAATGTTTTTCTAAATTTGAAGGTAGTCTACATATCTGCTCCCAATCTACATGTGTCTGTAAGTAATGCCGTATCTGGAGAAACCTAAAGAAATCCGACCATGACAATCCAAATTCATTCTGTTGGTGCTCATAAGATTTCAAGGCTGCCCCACAAAAAAGCTGGTCCACAGTAATAAGCCCTTTATCTGCCCAGTTTCAAAATCCCTTATCAATTTTGCTGGGTATAAAATTGGGACTAGCAGCTATCTTCATTGCTCTAGATATCACTAACCACGTTTTCATTGTGAATTTACTCCAATCGTTATCTACTTTTAATTTCTTCCAATTTATTTGAGATAGAAATGGGAGCCCAGCCAGGGCAATACTAGGACATGCATTTTGTTCTATTTTCACCCATCCCGTTTCCTCGTCGTTCGTTAACCATGCTATCAGGGTTCTCAGCTGTGCTGCCCAATAATAATATTTAAAGTTGGGCATATTTAGGCCCCCTTTTTGTTTTGATAACATCAGTGTCTTTAGTCTGATTCTGGGTCTCTTATTTTACCACACAAATCTTGTTAACTCTTTATCTAACACCTTAAATGCCGCGTCAGGGACCCCTACTGGTAAAGATTGAAATAAAAAAAGCTGTCGGGGTAAAATGTTCATTCGAGCAACTTCCACTCTACCAATTAGAGATAGAGGGAGAATATCCCATCTGTGCATGTCTGCCTTAATCTTCTTGAGTAATTTACCATAGTTAGCTTCATACAATCCAGTGATAGGGGAAGTAATGACAATACCTAGATATCTAAAACCCTCCCGGGACCAATGAAACCTGATCTGATTATTTAATTGTGAGGGCCACAGTGCTGACAGCATCATTGCTTCTGATTTTGAGTCATTTATTTTATATCCCGATATTTCTCAATATTCCTGTAAAACTTGCATTAGGCGAGGTACTGTGGAAATAGGGTTACTCGCATAGATCATAACAACATCTGCAAATAGTGACATTTCCCCCCCCTCCCGATCATCTTTAATGCTCTCAATATAGTAATCTTGCCTAATAGTTTCTGCGAGCGGCTCTAAACATAAGTCAAAAAGCAGGGAACTCAAACTGTCTCCCTGTCTAACTCCCCTCTTTAATTAAAAAAACTCAGAGCAACATTCATTTACCCTCACTCTTGACTTTGGATTTAAATATAATATTTTCACCCAATTAATACATTTCGTATGGAACCCCATTTTATCTAGTGCGTATTCAAGATAGACCCAATCTACTCTGTCGAAAGCCTTTTGAACATCTAAACTTAATAGCATTGAAGTTTGATGCCTCCTTTTTGCACATGTCATGATATTCAGGACCCGTCTAATATTATTTGCTCCCCGTCTGCCCGGTATGAACCCTGTTTGATCAGGATGTATCAATTGATTTATAATTTTTTGTATTCTCTTGGTTAATATAGCACTGAGTATCTTTAAGTCATTGCATAAGAGATTTATCAGTCTGTAGCCCTCACATCCTGTGGGATCCTTCCCTTCCTTATAAATAACAGAGATTATAGCCTCAGCCCATGACCTCGGTGGGTTACCTTCAGTCAAGATATAAATATAGACTCTAGCCAGAATCGGAGAAAGCTCGTTCTCAAAACATTTATAAAAGTCTCCCGGAACCCCATCCATCCCTGGGGACTTGTTGTTCTTTAATTTTTTTTATTACTTCTATTATTTCCTGCTCTTCTATTTGCTTTGTCATATTTCTCGCTTCTTCTTGAGAAAGGCAGGGCATTTTTAATCCAGAAAAGAAAGTTCTGATATTTTCCTCTTTATCTATGATGTCTGGAGAGTCGTATAACTGTTCATAAAAGGATGCAAACGCTTCTGTGATTTCTCGTGGTTGTGAAACTAAATTTCTAGAAATAGGATGTAGAACTTTGGAAACTACTCGATTAGCTTTCTCCTTACGCAACTGAAATGCCAGAAG
Organism: Leucoraja erinaceus; assembly: GCF_028641065.1. Classification (NCBI taxonomy): domain Eukaryota; kingdom Metazoa; phylum Chordata; class Chondrichthyes; order Rajiformes; family Rajidae; genus Leucoraja; species Leucoraja erinaceus. The sequence continues at coordinate 51,987 of NW_026576319.1, forward strand.
GCGACTAGCCCTATTTCCCTTCTCATAGTATTTTTGATTTAAGAATCGAAGGGCTCCTTCCGCTTTATATGTTAGAAGCTCTTCTAACTCATGTCTTTTTTGTTTTAGTTCCTTAACCAGGTTCTTGTTTCTATTGTTATTTTTGTGTTCTACTTCTAATAACTTTATTTTACTTTCCGTCAGATTGCTTCTTCAACCTATTCTTCCTTACTCTACTCGATATTTCAAACATTTTTCCCCTTATTACTGCTTTTGCACCGTCCCATAGAGTGGATAATATTACTTCACTATTGTCATTGTCGTCAAAATACTCTTTAATACATTTCCTAACTTCCTGTGTCACTACATTATCTGTCAATAAAGAAATGTTTGCTCTCCAGTTTTTAAAACTCTTTTCAGTTCCTAACTCGAAGGTAAGGATTATGGGCGCATGGTCACTGATTGTTATTGAACCAATTTTACAATCTACTACTTTATATGTATATTGTTTGAGAACACAAAGCATGTCTATACGTGAGTAACTCCCGTGCACGTTCGGAAAAAAGCTATAATCCCTCCCCTTTGGATTTTTATATCTCCATGAATCTATTAATCCTAACTGCCCTAGCATATTATTTAATATTTTGTTTTTTTTTGTTTGGTTGTACTCATCTGGTAATCTATCCAGCCTCCCATCAAGGACCACATTGAAATCACCACCTAGTATTATCATACCTTTGGCATTTCCTGCAATTATATTTGCAATGTCTCTAAAGAAAGAGTAATCGTCTTCCGTTGGTGCATAAATATTTATAATCGATACTACCATCCCACTATTGTACAAATTACCATTACATATCTCACCAATTTATCTTGGAGTACTTTTTCCACAGAGAAAACTACATTTATATTGAGAAGGATAGCCACTCCTCTCCTTTTCCCATAGGAGGCACTAAATACCTCAGCAACCCACTCTCTTCTAAGTTTTTTATGTTCAGTTTCCACCAGATGCGTTTTTCTGAATCAATGCAACTCCACATCCTAAATTTTTGAGTTGGCTCAGAAGTTTTCTCCTCTTTATGGGGTGATTTAAACCATGGATGTTGTAACTTACTATCTTTAAATTAGTCATTTTACTTCGGAGTCACGTGAGTGACTACGTGAAGACTCCGTCAGCACGCATGCGCGATATAGCGTCGCACGCAGTGCACAGTGACGGACGGGAGCACGAGCTCTCCCGCAACAAGTTTGAAAATGGGACCTCCAGGTAAGTAAACTTACTCTGAGGTCATGGTGTATTGGAAACCTTGTTCTGTTTTATTTTCAACAGGAACATGAACAGGGAAAAAACCAAGGAAGGTCATTCCCGTCCGACTGCAATGGACCAGGAGGGTCCCAGCAGTCGGGGGCGACCAGCGGCACCTGGACCGCACACGCTGCAGCCAACAGTCACCGACAGCATTCCGAGCCGCACAGCTCAAACAACCGCAGCGGGCTGGAGGTAAGGCAAAACGGAAGTCGAACCGGCCGGTTCACTCAGATGAGCCCGGCACGGTAGACTCACCGCCCGAGAGCGGCAAAAGGTGACCGTTTCGAGCCTTATGGAAAGGCTCAAGGAGCAAATGCTCCAGCGAGACTTGCTCCAGGAGATGGGGCAAGCTCGCCAAGGAAGCACAAACACTCCCGCTCCAGTGCACTAACAGCACTGGCCATTGCATCTCCCTCAACAGAGGGGAGCGTTGGTGACCAGGACTGGGCTGGTCAAGAACAGGGGTCACTGGCTGAAGAAACCGGGAGTATGCTTGAGGTACAGGAAGAGCTGCTGGGAGTGGTGAACCGCTACATGGCAACACTGCGAGCGGGACGGCCGTTACAGCCTAAACTGGCGGCCAGCTTTGACTACCTGTCCTTTAAACCTCTCCAAGGACAGGTAGTCAATGAGGCGTTGGACCTTATCACGCCTCCTCAAAATTGCATTTTGCTCAATGTGCCTGCCGTTAAGAGACAAATCTGGGGGTACATTGAACAGGGTATCAAAACCCAAGAACTTAAATTGCAAAAAAATATTGATGCCCCTGAGCTCCTACCAGTATATAAAAGGTGGGGAGATTGTGCTAACAGGGGGGAGACTACACCTGTTTTTGGAAGCATGAAGGACTATCACACTTGATAGTTATATACCAAAAAGTATTCAAGGATATAAAAATTGAATTCATTCAAGAAAACTTGCCACCAGTTCAGCATGCACCCCAAAGGGGTTTTACCCTCTCACTAAAAGGAAAACATGAGGGACAAGCAGAACTGGAGAAGTTACATACAAATGGAATCATAGAGAAATCTATACATGAACCTTTGGAATTCATATTAAATTTACTAAAACCAAAAAAGATGGTGAATGTCACATCATCATTGACTTAACCACATTGAATACTTTCATTGGGTATACACACTTTAAAATGGAAAACATTTGTAACTGCCAAACAATGGATTACCAAAGGATACTTTATAGCAGGCATTGACTTAAAAGATGCATACTATTCAGTACCCATTCATAAGGATCATCGTAGATACCTAAAATTTACCTGGATGGGGCAACTATGGCAGTACAAATTATTGACTAATGACCTAACATGAGCCAAAACTGTTTACCAAGATATTAAAACCGGCCCTGACACTATTAAGGAAGCATATTGTCATGGCATATCTTGATGATATTTTGATAATAGACAAAACCATGGAATTAGCTAATTCAGTAGTATTATCTACTAAACACTTATTTAACCTTGGGCTTTGTCATACATCCAGATAAATCTGCGTTGACACCATCCACAACTATGGACTTCCTGGTATTCACAATTAACTCAGTCCACATGTCTATAACGTTGCCAAAAGTAAAACCAGCAGAATTGGCACAAACCTGTAACAAATTAATGGTTAACAATCGACCAACCATTCGACAAGTGGCAAGAGTAATTGGGAAATTAGTAGCAGCATTACCAGCTTGGACCTTTGTATTATCAAAACTTACAAAGAGCAAAGGTGCTAGCGTTTAAACAACATGCAGGCAACCATGAAATTGCCTATTTTCAGTTACAATGATGGAAAGAGAATATTTGGCGTAGTTCCAGTCCCATCATTTATAAATAACCCATATCCAGAACAGGTGGTAGATGGACTAATCTAGAATCATCACTACTACAGACACTGGGCATAAACTATTTGGGAATGTTGGGTGTGTTCTATGGGTTAAAAGCATATTGTTCAAATGTGCATCATTTGCATGTTCGTTTACAAATTGACAATACCACAGTGGTGGCCTATGTTAACCATATGGGCGGGATAAATTGATATCATGTGATAATTTGATCAACACAATCTGGTAATGATGTGTCGACAAACATATTTGGCTATCAGCAACTTACCTACCAGGTAAGCTAAATAAAGTGGCAGACACCAGGTCACGTAAGTTCAATGATAACACCGAATGTTTGTTAAACCCCAAAGTATTTGCTGAAACTACAAAGCAATATGGAACACCAGATATCGATCTCTTTGCATCCTGACTGAATCACCAGGTACCGATATATGTCGCTTGGGAACCAGACCTTGAGGCAGCGGCGATGGATGCATTCTCGCTGAACTGGGGGAACTAATCATTCTATGTTTTTCCCCCCTTCTGCCTCATCAGTCAGGTATAACCATATAACCATATAACAATTACAGCACGGAAACAGGCCATCTCGGCCCTACAAGTCCATGCCGAACAATTTTTTTTCCCCTTAGTCCCACCTGCCTGCACTCGTACCATAACCCTCCATTCCCTTCTCATCCATATGCCTATCCAATTTATTTTTAAATGATACCAATGAACTAGCCTCCACCACTTCCACTGGGAGCTCATTCCACACCGCCACCACTCTCTACGTAAAGAAGTTCCCCCTCATATTACCCCTAAACTTCTGTCCCTTAATTCTGAAGTCATGTCCTCTTGTTTGAATCTTCCCTATTCTCAAAGGGAAAAGCTTGTCCACATCAACTCTGTCTATCCCTCTCATCATTTTAAAGACCTCTATCAGGTCCCCCCCTTAACCTTCTGCGCTCCAGAGAATAAAGACCTAACTTATTCAACCTATCTCTGTAACTTAGTTGTTGAAACCCAGGCAACATTCTAGTAAATCTCCTCTGTACTCTCTCTATTTTGTGGACATCCTTCCTATAATTTGGCGACCAAAATTGTACACCATACTCCAGATTTGGCCTCACCAATGCCTTGTACAATTTTAACATTACATCCCAGCTTCTATACTCAATGCTCTGATTTATAAAGGCTAGCATACCAAAAGCTTTCTTTACCACCCTATCTATATGAGATTCCACCTTCAAGGAACTATGCACGGTTATACCCAGATCCCTCTGTTCAACTGTATTCTTCAATTCCCTACCATTTACCATGTACGTCCTATTTTGATTTGTCCTGCCAAGGTGTAGCACCTCACATTTATCAGCATTAAACTCCATCTGCCATCTTTCAGCCCATTTTCCCAAATGGCCTAAATCACTCTGTAGACTTTGGAAATCCTCTTCATTATCCACAACACCCCCTATCTTGGTATCATCTGCATACTTACTAATCCAATTTACCACACCTTCATCCAGATCATTGATGTACATGACAAACAACAAAGGACCCAACACAGATCCCTGAGGCACCCCACTAGTCGGGGTGCTATGCAGGTACTACGCAAAATACAGATGAACTCTGCTTTGGGCATTTTTGGTAGTACCCGACTGGCCTACACAGCCATGATTCCCAGTGGTCCTTGACAGGGTCATTGAAACACCCATGACCATTCCCAGCGGACCAGATCTACTGATCCACGCTGTATCAGGCGAAAGTCACCCATGCCATGACAGAATAAGCCTACTGGGTTGCAGATTCCAAAAATACCTTTTGCTGGGATTGTCCATGGACCATGGACACGATGACAGCATCTCACCGACTTTCCACCAGGAAACAATATCTCTCCAATATAAGAAAATGGGAAACATACTGCTCGAGAACAGGGACAACCTACAAATCAACCACCATATCTATGTACCGGAGTTCCTAGCCAGCCTTCACCACGATGAAGGTCTGAGCTATAGCACTATCAAATGTGCTAGAAGTTCACTGTCAGCCTATCTAAGACAGGCACCAGGGAAACAGGCCATAGGGTCTCATCCACTGGTGGCCAAATTGATGAGAGGTACCTTCAATTCAAAACCCCCTAGACTTAGATATACCAAGATCTGGGATGTCAGCATTGTCCTGGCCTAAGGGATGGCCACCAGCCAGATTCCTCACTCTGGAAACAGCTACCCTGTAAACGGCCATGCTGATGGCTTAGTCTCAGCATAAGGGTCCAGTCCTTTTACCTACTCAGACTGGACAATATGGTCGTAACATTAGACCAAATAACATTCACCGTTCAGGAGCTGGTAAAACCAGGAACTTCAGGACACATTATGGAATTCCGGGCGTACTCACCTGACCCCCGTTTATGTGTCATGACTCACCTTCTACTATATAGCAACACAACCTATGATTCCCGAGGAAGAGAAAAGGCACTATGGGTCAGCCACACAAAAAGCCACATAGTCGGGTGTTGAGTCAAACCATCTCTAGATGGCTCAAACAGGTATTGGGAGCTGCTGGAGTGGATACTGATATTTAGACATCTCACTCCACCAGGGCAGCATCCACGTCGGCGGCTAACAGAATGGACGTGCCATTGGACCACATCCTGGTAACAGCCGGGTGGTCCATGGAAAGAACTTTTCAAACATTCTACACCAAGCCATTAATAAAACCTGTTTCACTTGCAGAGAGAATTTTAGACTCTGCAAAAAATATATAATTTAAGCCCGGGGGAGCATTAATTCTTTGTTATTGTTTTCAAATAATACCATTATTGTATTGTATAACTTTATTGTCATTTCCTGAGTATTCACATACCCAGAGGAAACAAAAAAACGTTGCTCAACCAGTGTCCATTCAGTGTGCATTAGAAATAAATAGAAATAAAAATACATGTATCATGAACAAATTTATCACTCTACTAAACATTCAACAGGCGTTCTGATCGGTAGCGGCACAACAGTGGCTCTGCTGCAGTGTGTCCAGGTTGGTGGTTGGTGTGCGATACTTTGGTGCGCGATTATTGTTTTACAAACAGATTCATGTTTGATTACGATAACATACTTCCTCCCTTGGATGACTTCGGCAGCGAGTGAAGTATGGACTGTTACACAGTTTGAAATCACAGAGCTTTAAAATCTTCCGAAGTAAAATAGTAAGATTATGCAAAAGATTATGTTTTGATTTAAGATTATGTTACCGAGAAAGGTTGAAGTTACAGAGAAAGGTTGAAGTTACAGAGAAAGGTTGAATGTTACAGAGAAAGGTTGAACAAGTTAGGGCTTTATTCTTTGGAGCGCAGAAGGTTAAGGGGGGACTTGATAGAGGTTTTTAAAATGATGAGAGGGATAGACAGAGTTGACGTGGAAAAGCTTTTCCCACTGAGAGTAGGGAAGATTCAAACAAGGGGACATGACATGAGAATTAAGGGACTGAAGTTTAGGGATAACATGAGGGGGAACTTCTTTACTCAGAGAGTGGTGGCTGTGTGGAATGAGCTTCCAGTGAAGGTGGTGGAGGCAGGTTTGTTTTTATCATTTAAAAATAAATTGGATAGTTATATGGATGGGAAGGGAATGGAGGGTTATGGTTTGAGCGCAGGTATATGGGACTAGGGGAGATTATGTGTTCGGCACGGACTAGAAGGGTCGAGATGGCCTGTTTCCGTGCTGTAATTGTTATATGGTTATATTAAACGAGAACTTACCAGTTTGAAGTTTGATCTTTATTTTATGAGGAATTACGATGAGGGATTACGTGCCCTCCACTCCCACCCTCAATTATAGAGATCATCTGGTATCTTAGTTCTCCTTATCTTTACTATGTTTATTTCAATTATTGTGTTGTTTTCTGTGATTCCACACCGCTGCTTTGAAGTATGTCGCGCATGCGTGCTGGCGGGGTCTTCACGTAATCCCTCATCGTAACTCCTCATAAAGTAAAGATCAAACTTAAAACTGGTGAGTTCTCGTTTAATCCCTCGTTGAGTAATCTGCTAGTTGCTTTCTATACCATTTTTGTTTCATGCTCTGGTTAGCCTGTGAATATCTGCTGTACTCAAAATACAATTTACTAAGGTGCGATGTCAGAATAAAAAACATTTGCCAAACTAAAAAATTAATAAACAATAAACAAATCAGTAAATCAATATACAATAAAACTTTGCACATAGGACAAAAAATATAACAAAATAAGGGACTTCCCACCTAAGAAACCCATCTGGACACCCTAAACTGACTGGTGTACCAGTTCCTTGTAAAAAGCAAAGATATGTGACTAGGTCTCTCCTGGGTAACCCACTTATGTGTGGTTGCAACTACAGTAAGGTTGCTCTAAATCTCACTTTGGGACTTTTGAATTACAATTATAAACAAAAATAAATGGTAGGTATCTCCCCCCCCCCCCCATCCCTCTCTTTGATAGTACATTTAAATCAATTGGAAAATATAATACATCACAAACCAGCCGTATCTGTGCTGTAAAACGTGGCATAATTACCCTTCATCAATACAACAAAACAAAACCAGAGAGTATATGTACAAACTATTTACATATTATTTGTCTCATCTTCTACTATTATCTGATCGTATAGATGTTAATTGTCCACTTCATTAATTCAATGGTCTTTTCCAGACATTTTACAATTTGCACGTATGACCCATGTTTCTGTGGTTATTTCAAAACTATCTATCGTCCATCTCCTATGATACCCAGTATGGTGCAAAGATCTTCCTCTGATATTTGCCAATCCTCTCTGGCCGGTTGCTTTATTCATTCCCCCTGACCAGTGGTCTCGCAGCTATTCTCTATTCAACACATCTCTGGACTCCGATCTGATGTAAATCCACATCTTCTCCAGTGTAGGTACTGACTCAGTCAATGTCCTGAAGGATTTAACTCCAGAATCTAGGAAGATCTTGAGCTGCGCCGGGAATGGACTTGGCTTTAATATTTTTCTCCCGTAGTTACTTAATCACATGTCGTACCTCCTTGCGCTTTCTCTGGACTTCTGGCGAGTAGTCTTGATCAAAATACACTCTGTCCCCATCATATATTATCTTTCACTGCTTCCAAGCCTGTTGCAACACGAGATCTTTCGTATAATAATCTAAAAATCTGACTATTATAGATCTTGGTGGGGCTAGCTCTGCACTCGGTCTAGCTGCGAGGGACCTATGTGCTCTCTCGATATTGATAATTAAATCTTCTGGGAGTTCTAGGGAATTCCCCAACAGTTCATTTACAAACTGGAGCATGTCCTTTTTTCCTTTCCCTCTGTGACTCCATATATCCGCACATTTTTACGCCTCGCTCGATTTTCCAGGTCCAGGCATTTCTCTGCTAACTAAGCTTCTCTCTGTAACAGGTAGTTAATCACTCTCTTGTGTCTCATTTCCTTATCTTCTGTTGAACTTACTCTGACCTCCATTTCCTTCCATTTTCCTTCCAGCTTTTCCATTTGGGCTGTTAAATCCTTCATTTTATCCTCCACTCGTTAATCTCTGTTTTGTATCTTCTGAGGCTTCTCTATGTTCTTTTCTCAATTCTCTCAACTCGGAGAGAATTGACGAGGTTTCCTTATCAGACTCGGCGTCTTCTTGCGGGCAGTCTGTCAGCTTCTGACCTTCATTCTTTCCTTTTCCTCCACGCTCGGATGCTTTATGTCGACCTATCATGTTCAGACAGCAATTAACACTCCTTTCTCCTCGTAAATCACAGTATTTTTCTTTCTTATGGCTGGTTTGAGGAGGGCCTCCCGGGGAGCAGGTCATTTACACAGCCTTCACTGTCATGGCGTCACCAGAAGTCCTGTGGCATTGACTTGCTTGATTTTTGCCAAGCATCGGCCAATGAGGCAAAATGGGGGAAATGTATACAAAAATATCCCTCCCCAATGTAGAGAAAACGCATCTACTGCCACTGCGCCCGAGTCTGGCTCCCATGACACATATTAGGGTAACTGGTGATTTAAGCATGGAAACTATTGTTGATTCACGTTTCTCTCTCACATCGGTTGTTTCGACAATAATCGACCAGGCACCAGGGTTGCTTTAAACGTACGTTTTATTGAGCAGGAGTCTCCACACAGGTTACAACCTGGCAAAGAGTCAAGCTGCCTGCCCTTAATTGCAAGGCTCTTTATATGTTAATGCCACCGTTTAGCACCTCCCACATTCCCCCGATCAAAGAACCGACACGTACGAAGAATATAGGAAACCAAGTATGGACATATAAGGGGATGAAAGAGGAACCACACATATTCTCAGACCAGTACATTCCTCAGTCTTCCTGGCTAGGGGGGGGGAGGTTGTGTATTCCTCAATCTTGTCAGACTGGGCCTGTGATCCTTTATTCATGACTACACAGTAATTGCAAGACAGTGTGTATTCCTTAATTGCAGCCGGTTCCAGCAAGTCTGGTCAGCAGCCATCTTATGTCCTTTGTTTCAGTCTACCTGGCCAACCATTTTGTCTTTCAGAACAATCTTATAACATTGATTCAGAATTTCTATTCATCATTCCCCCCTTTTGCCATTCTTATGGCAACACTCATAGTCCATTTAAAAGTCCCATTTGCTGAATCTCGTAACCTTTTAGTTCCCTGGCCAAGGCTTCTTGGACCGTCTGACCTTTGTCCCCTAATTCTCCTTCCTCACTCACTTCATCGTTTTCGCTGTCATTGGGGAATGATAACAGTCTCTCCTGCTCACGCTGTAAGATCATCATTCGTACAGAATTTTTAGTTTCCTCGGGGGTGGTCCCCAAACCCGATAAAGCCACCATTAATCGGGCTATGATACACTTTACAATAGCAATCCCCACAAATAAGCAAGTAACTACTATAGCAGCATAGATGGCAATGCTGATGATCCAGTTGTATACTCCCCCTAATCCCCAATTCCCCCATCCCTGGTTTTCATTTATTCCATCCAAAAAGGTGGTAATCTCTTTCTGGTGTTGTGTGATGTTGCTAGTCCGGTCTTGAACCCCCATCATACATTTCCCTTTTATGACGGTACAGGTAGACCGGACTAGCAACATTGGTCAGAAAATGTTTCATGAAATAAGATCTGGTTGACAAAAAAGTTGCTCATCAGCAAGGCACAAAGTATTTGGACTAATTGTAAATAATCCTTTACTGACTATTAGCTATCCAAGTCCCAATTGCCTCTTACAAATGAAGAGGGTATATTTTAAAGAAAATCAAGGATAATGTAGCATGTCTGTTGACCCAACATACAAGGATTAATGTTTTAGTTATTTTATAAATGCCTTTTTGTTACATTTAAAAATCAATGAAGTTTGCAACTCATTTAATGCTTATCTGTAGGTCAACAAACTAAAAATAAATTTTACATAAATTCGTCTGTACAGACAGTACATTTAACAATAATCTTGGCCTATGCCACTCAAATGCACAAAATAGCTCCAAGAATTGACAATTATTATTTATTTAGGTACCTGCTTTTAATCTGCATATTCTTTAGGACCTATGTAACAGCTTTAACAGTATAAAATCATATTGATAATGATTATGGTCCTGCATCGCAGTCAAAAAATGCATGCACTTTATACTTTGCTTTACATAACTGTATCAGACACGTTAGAAATAAATGTTAAAATTGGTCAAACATATACACAGGTGATACTAATTTAAACAAAAACATCTAAAAACCAGCAAAAAAAATATCTACAAAATTCAGTAAGTGACAACTTTTACCAAGACTTCATGAATACACTTTACATAGTCCCATCTTGCGGTAGTAAAAGATACGAGATGTAAATCTTTAGCATCTAATTAACATAAAATTAACCACCTGAAAGAAACTAAAGTAAAAAATGACATTGATCAAAAAATGATAATGCCATGGGCAGAAATAGTGGGGAAGTTGGTATCCTGTACAGCAGGAAGCATCTGAAACAGACTTAAAACTTGACCTCAAGTGTATGCTCAGAGAAACCGTTTAAAAAAAGACAAAATGTACTTCTGCAAGGTCAAACTCAAAAGTACCTTTATTTCTGGTACTACTCACCAGAATTCTCCAATTTATTTTGTTTCGTTGTAAAAGGTCACCCATTCTGAAACATGGAGTCGATGTTTTTGGTGGAGCATATATTCTTACATTTTATTGACACTCCCCAGGTCACTGAAATTTTATTAACTGATCGTTTGATCAGTTCGATCTTTTCACTCTCCCATATGCCAAACGATGCTTTCCAAGAAATACATATACAAATGTCAAGTCTTACATACAAAAACACGTATTTTGTTTCAGTTAAAAGTGTATAAAATTTCACCATTACCTTTAAGGCAATGTAGAATAATGACAGTTAGTACTCTGCTGTAAGCAGCAGTGAACTGATTAAAAACCTTTCTGAAATGGAGCATACATAGCAATGTGCTCTCAATCAATGAGTGAATGCAAATAAGGCGATCACAAGAAACCTGTTAGCTTTTAACGCACTCATGCTACATTCTGCCAAGCATAATACCTTGCACAATTAACAAGGCATGCAGAATTAACAAAAGCTAGAAATGGAAATGTGTTGCTTATCTTCTTAAGCAAGCTAAGAGTACAAATTTTCCTCCTCTTAGAGATGCAATTCTAAAATAGAGGATTTTAGGGGGGAAAAACCTGTAAAAGTCTTACAATAAACAATGCTACAGTTACAGGCATACAAACAAATGGGACACAAAATGCTCAAAGTACACTATTCTAATTACTTAGAAAATATTCAAGACAAACATAAATAAAGCTGTTATAACTGGCAAATTGTACAGTACTGGTCCTCCAAAGGGTACATCTTCCCTTACTTTAATCCAGAAGCAGGTGGGTTCGACTGAATAGTTATTTTCAATCAATCCCTTCAACAGCTTTAAAACAGACCACAGTCCTTTAAGTTATTCTTTATAATGACATCAGTGACTGCATCAAACACAAATTGCACATTTTTGGTGTCTGTGGCACATGTGAAGTGGGTGTAGATTTCCTTAGTGTCCTTTCGTTTGTTCAAATCCTCAAATTGACATTGTATATAAGCTGCAGCCTCTTCATAGGTGTTTGATCCTGCATATTCAGGAAAGCAAATTGTAAGGGGGCTTCTTTTTATTTTCTCTTCAAAGAGATCTTTCTTATTCAAGAAGAGTATGATAGATGTGTCTGTGAACCATTTGTTGTTACAGATGCTATCAAATAGCTTCATGCTCTCGTGCATTCGGTTCATCTCCTCATCTTCTGCAAGAACAAGATCATAATCGCTGAGTGCCACACAAAATATGATGGCAGTTACACCTTCGAAACAATGGATCCACTTTTTGCGCTCAGACCTCTGACCTCCCACATCAAACATTTTTAAAGTGCAGGTCCTTAAATGTGAAATGGGTCTCCACAATGCCCGTTGTTTTAACTCTGGTCCTCAGTACATCTTGCTGAGTTGGAATGTAACTTGCTTGTGCCACCCTGTCCAAATCATTCAGATAATATGCAGCAGAATCATTGAGTTGATATTCTCTAGACCTACTAAAGCAGGCCTGAACACCACTATCCTTCCAGAGTCTTTTGATTACTCCAGCAAGCTCCACTGTCATAAAACCTTCTTCAGCGCCACCCGCCAAAACGAACAACTGGCGAGCATCATCAGCTCTTGCAGAATCACCAAAGTCGATCTTCAGCCTTCCCATTGCTCGAATAATGGCAATAATGGACTGAATTGTGTTGCTGTAGACAACAGCTTTATATTGTTTGCATTCTTCTTCCGAATAACCAGCCTCATGTATAATCTTCATTTGTTTAACAATGGTGCTTTTGCCAGATTCACCAGCACCCAAGAGCAGCAGCTTGACTTCCCTCGCCGCTTTTTCTCCGTCCTCCCTCAGATTCCGGTCGATCATCTTGGACCTCTCCACCGCATCTTTGTCCTCGGTGCTGAGCGTACACCCCATTCCGCCGGCTTCACTCGCCCCCCTCTCTCCCTCGGAGACACCGCAGCTTCGTCACACCGCCCTGCCACCGAGCCAGACAACGCTTCCGTTCCCCCCCCACCAGCAATCACACTCCAAATCCAACTTCACCACCGAGTGCCGAATCCGTCGTAATCTGAAAGGTGGGCGCCGCCGACTCTAGCCGGTTGATTTATTTTCTCTTCACCGCTGCGAACCCATTCACACCTCCACCGCCGTCGGCCGCTCCCGGCGGGGGAAGCGGTTGTTTCGACAATAATCGACCAGGCACCAGGGTTGCTTTAAACGTACGTTTTATTGAGCAGGAGTCTCCACACAGGTTACAACCTGGCAAAGAGTCAAGCTGCCTGCCCTTAATTGCAAGGCTCTTTATATGTTAATGCCACCGTTTAGCACCTCCCACATTCCCCCGATCAAAGAACCGACACGTACGAAGAATACAGGAAACCAAGTATGGACATATAAGGGGATGAAAGAGGAACCACACATACTCTCAGACCAGTACATTCCTCAGTCTTCCTGGCTAGGGGGGGGAGGTTGTGTATTCCTCAATCTTGTCAGACTGGGCCTGTGATCCTTTATTCATGACTACACAGTAATTGCAAGACAGTGTGTATTCCTTAATTGCAGCCGGTTCCAGCAAGTCTGGTCAGCAGCCATCTTATGTCCTTTGTTTCAGTCTACCTGGCCAACCATTTTGTCTTTCAGAACAATCTTATAACATTGATTCAGAATTTCTATTCATCATTCCCCCCTTTTGCCATTCTTATGGCAACACTCATAGTCCATTTAAAAGTCCCATTTGCTGAATCTCGTAACCTTTTAGTTCCCTGGCCAAGGCTTCTTGGACCGTCTGACCTTTGTCCCCTAATTCTCCTTCCTCACTCACTTCATCGTTTTCGCTGTCGTTGGGGAATGATAACAGTCTCTCCTGCTCACGCTGTAAGATCATCATTCGTACAGAATTTTTAGTTTCCTCGGGGGTGGTCCCCAAACCCGATAAAGCCACCATTAATCGGGCTATGATACACTTTACAATAGCAATCCCCACAAATAAGCAAGTAACTACTATAGCAGCATAGATGGCAATGCTGATGATCCAGTTGTATACTCCCCCTAATCCCCAATTCCCCCATCCCTGGTTTTCATTTATTCCATCCAAAAAGGTGGTAATCTCTTTCTGGTGTTGTGTGATGTTGCTAGTCCGGTCTTGAACCCCCATCATACATTTCCCTTTTATGACGGTACAGGTAGACCGGACTAGCAACATTGGTCAGAAAATGTTTCATGAAATAAGATCTGGTTGACAAAAAAGTTGCTCATCAGCAAGGCACAAAGTATTTGGACTAATTGTAAATAATCCTTTACTGACTATTAGCTATCCAAGTCCCAATTGCCTCTTACAAATGAAGAGGGTATATTTTAAAGAAAATCAAGGATAATGTAGCATGTCTGTTGACCCAACATACAAGGATTAATGTTTTAGTTATTTTATAAATGCCTTTTTGTTACATTTAAAAATCAATGAAGTTTGCAACTCATTTAATGCTTATCTGTAGGTCAACAAACTAAAAATAAATTTTACATAAATTCGTCTGTACAGACAGTACATTTAACAATAATCTTGGCCTATGCCACTCAAATGCACAAAATAGCTCCAAGAATTGACAATTATTATTTATTTAGGTACCTGCTTTTAATCTGCATATTCTTTAGGACCTATGTAACAGCTTTAACAGTATAAAATCATATTGATAATGATTATGGTCCTGCATCGCAGTCAAAAAATGCATGCACTTTATACTTTGCTTTACATAACTGTATCAGACACGTTAGAAATAAATGTTAAAATTGGTCAAACATATACACAGGTGATACTAATTTAAACAAAAACATCTAAAAACCAGCAAAAAAAATATCTACAAAATTCAGTAAGTGACAACTTTTACCAAGACTTCATGAATACACTTTACATAGTCCCATCTTGCGGTAGTAAAAGATACGAGATGTAAATCTTTAGCATCTAATTAACATAAAATTAACCACCTGAAAGAAACTAAAGTAAAAAATGACATTGATCAAAAAATGATAATGCCATGGGCAGAAATAGTGGGGAAGTTGGTATCCTGTACAGCAGGAAGCATCTGAAACAGACTTAAAACTTGACCTCAAGTGTATGCTCAGAGAAACCGTTTAAAAAAAGACAAAATGTACTTCTGCAAGGTCAAACTCAAAAGTACCTTTATTTCTGGTACTACTCACCAGAATTCTCCAATTTATTTTGTTTCGTTGTAAAAGGTCACCCATTCTGAAACATGGAGTCGATGTTTTTGGTGGAGCATATATTCTTACATTTTATTGACACTCCCCAGGTCACTGAAATTTTATTAACTGATCGTTTGATCAGTTCGATCTTTTCACTCTCCCATATGCCAAACGATGCTTTCCAAGAAATACATATACAAATGTCAAGTCTTACATACAAAAACACGTATTTTGTTTCAGTTAAAAGTGTATAAAATTTCACCATTACCTTTAAGGCAATGTAGAATAATGACAGTTAGTACTCTGCTGTAAGCAGCAGTGAACTGATTAAAAACCTTTCTGAAATGGAGCATACATAGCAATGTGCTCTCAATCAATGAGTGAATGCAAATAAGGCGATCACAAGAAACCTGTTAGCTTTTAACGCACTCATGCTACATTCTGCCAAGCATAATACCTTGCACAATTAACAAGGCATGCAGAATTAACAAAAGCTAGAAATGGAAATGTGTTGCTTATCTTCTTAAGCAAGCTAAGAGTACAAATTTTCCTCCTCTTAGAGATGCAATTCTAAAATAGAGGATTTTAGGGGGGAAAAACCTGTAAAAGTCTTACAATAAACAATGCTACAGTTACAGGCATACAAACAAATGGGACACAAAATGCTCAAAGTACACTATTCTAATTACTTAGAAAATATTCAAGACAAACATAAATAAAGCTGTTATAACTGGCAAATTGTACAGTACTGGTCCTCCAAAGGGTACATCTTCCCTTACTTTAATCCAGAAGCAGGTGGGTTCGACTGAATAGTTATTTTCAATCAATCCCTTCAACAGCTTTAAAACAGACCACAGTCCTTTAAGTTATTCTTTATAATGACATCAGTGACTGCATCAAACACAAATTGCACATTTTTGGTGTCTGTGGCACATGTGAAGTGGGTGTAGATTTCCTTAGTGTCCTTTCGTTTGTTCAAATCCTCAAATTGACATTGTATATAAGCTGCAGCCTCTTCATAGGTGTTTGATCCTGCATATTCAGGAAAGCAAATTGTAAGGGGGCTTCTTTTTATTTTCTCTTCAAAGAGATCTTTCTTATTCAAGAAGAGTATGATAGATGTGTCTGTGAACCATTTGTTGTTACAGATGCTATCAAATAGCTTCATGCTCTCGTGCATTCGGTTCATCTCCTCATCTTCTGCAAGAACAAGATCATAATCGCTGAGTGCCACACAAAATATGATGGCAGTTACACCTTCGAAACAATGGATCCACTTTTTGCGCTCAGACCTCTGACCTCCCACATCAAACATTTTAAAGTGCAGGTCCTTAAATGTGAAATGGGTCTCCACAATGCCCGTTGTTTTAACTCTGGTCCTCAGTACATCTTGCTGAGTTGGAATGTAACTTGCTTGTGCCACCCTGTCCAAATCATTCAGATAATATGCAGCAGAATCATTGAGTTGATATTCTCTAGACCTACTAAAGCAGGCCTGAACACCACTATCCTTCCAGAGTCTTTTGATTACTCCAGCAAGCTCCACTGTCATAAAACCTTCTTCAGCGCCACCCGCCAAAACGAACAACTGGCGAGCATCATCAGCTCTTGCAGAATCACCAAAGTCGATCTTCAGCCTTCCCATTGCTCGAATAATGGCAATAATGGACTGAATTGTGTTGCTGTAGACAACAGCTTTATATTGTTTGCATTCTTCTTCCGAATAACCAGCCTCATGTATAATCTTCATTTGTTTAACAATGGTGCTTTTGCCAGATTCACCAGCACCCAAGAGCAGCAGCTTGACTTCCCTCGCCGCTTTTTCTCCGTCCTCCCTCAGATTCCGGTCGATCATCTTGGACCTCTCCACCGCATCTTTGTCCTCGGTGCTGAACGTACACCCCATTCCGCCGGCTTCACTCGCCCCCCTCTCTCCCTCGGAGACACCGCAGCTTCGTCACACCGCCCTGCCACCGAGCCAGACAACGCTTCCGTTCCCCCCCCACCAGCAATCACACTCCAAATCCAACTTCACCACCGAGTGCCGAATCCGTCGTAATCTGAAAGGTGGGCGCCGCCGACTCTAGCCGGTTGATTTATTTTCTCTTCACCGCTGCGAACCCATTCACACCTCCACCGCCGTCGGCCGCTCCCGGCGGGGGAAGCGGTTGTTTCGACAATAATCGACCAGGCACCAGGGTTGCTTTAAACGTACGTTTTATTGAGCAGGAGTCTCCACACAGGTTACAACCTGGCAAAGAGTCAAGCTGCCTGCCCTTAATTGCAAGGCTCTTTATATGTTAATGCCACCGTTTAGCACCTCCCACATTCCCCCGATCAAAGAACCGACACGTACGAAGAATACAGGAAACCAAGTATGGACATATAAGGGGATGAAAGAGGAACCACACATACTCTCAGACCAGTACATTCCTCAGTCTTCCTGGCTAGGGGGGGGAGGTTGTGTATTCCTCAATCTTGTCAGACTGGGCCTGTGATCCTTTATTCATGACTACACAGTAATTGCAAGACAGTGTGTATTCCTTAATTGCAGCCGGTTCCAGCAAGTCTGGTCAGCAGCCATCTTATGTCCTTTGTTTCAGTCTACCTGGCCAACCATTTTGTCTTTCAGAACAATCTTATAACATTGATTCAGAATTTCTATTCATCATTCCCCCCTTTTGCCATTCTTATGGCAACACTCATAGTCCATTTAAAAGTCCCATTTGCTGAATCTCGTAACCTTTTAGTTCCCTGGCCAAGGCTTCTTGGACCGTCTGACCTTTGTCCCCTAATTCTCCTTCCTCACTCACTTCATCGTTTTCGCTGTCGTTGGGGAATGATAACAGTCTCTCCTGCTCACGCTGTAAGATCATCATTCGTACAGAATTTTTAGTTTCCTCGGGGGTGGTCCCCAAACCCGATAAAGCCACCATTAATCGGGCTATGATACACTTTACAATAGCAATCCCCACAAATAAGCAAGTAACTACTATAGCAGCATAGATGGCAATGCTGATGATCCAGTTGTATACTCCCCCTAATCCCCAATTCCCCCATCCCTGGTTTTCATTTATTCCATCCAAAAAGGTGGTAATCTCTTTCTGGTGTTGTGTGATGTTGCTAGTCCGGTCTTGAACCCCCATCATACATTTCCCTTTTATGACGGTACAGGTCCCCCCTTCTCTAGCCAATAAGTAATCGAGCGCATATCTATTTTGTAGGGAAAACATCCTCATTTCGGCCATCTGGGTTTTTACTGCCTCCAAGGCTCCAGTTGTTGCATTGCCCAGAATTGTCAGGCCACAAACAAGGTAATTTCGGTTTTTGGCTGCTTCACCTCCACCCACTCCTCCCATGGTTAGCATGCTTAATAATCCCCATCCAATGGCATGTCCGTGGGTAGCTCCCCTAACCCCTGGATTTCTCCATTGCGCGCAAAACTCGGCCGACACTGTCCTTCGACGAACCCGAGCCATGGGTTTAGTCCATTGCTCGGGACAAGGTACCGTGGTTGGCACCAATGCTCCAACTGCCACGTTCTTGGGGAAAGGGGGTTTTAGGACATTGGTTCCTTTCCCATTAAAGAAAAAGTAATATCCTTCCTCCGTATATAATGATCCATTACAGCCCCTTCGGGTATTAATGACTTCTCCCCCTCCAGACCAGTCCCTCCACGCTTCACTGATCCCATTGCTATAACTGGGGATTGGCAGGTGATGGGATCCTACTGTCAGATGGGTCCCGTTGGCCCATCCACACAACAGCTGAAATCCAGCATTTACGGGGATACAGTCCTTAGACACCTGACATTGGACTCCATTATAGGTAAGGTTACATGTGGAGCCGTGAACGGGCCCTTGCAGAGCGCAAGTGAGGTTATTTTTAACATTTATGACTATACACCCGTGTCCTTGGTTACTAAAACAATTTTCATATTGCCTGTTGTCATTATTGGTGGTGAAGTTACATGGCCTAGCCGGTGCTCTTGACGCCGTCCTAGATCCATTGTAGCAAATGTCGTAGGAGTGGTTATTGTTCTTAGGGAGCGGTAAGCAGTTGGCCGGTGGAGCGAGAAGCCGGTCATAGTTGATGCTGACGGGTTTAACAGGGACCGTTTTTTTTTTTTGGCACTTCACCAGTCGTTCAGTTCTGCCCCATGCAGGGGATGGGGTAAACAGGGAGGTAACTGATGTCATTTGTGGATAACAAACCACCTGCCCCTTCCCGAATAGCTCGTTGTGTTCCTGGATGAATAAATTGGAGTTTTCTCGTTCCCCTCTCTTCCCTCGTTTGTTCCGTCCGTATTCAGTCTTTGTCCATTTCCAGCCGAAACCGATTAACCCTGCAGTGGTCGCCACACATATTAATGCCACGAAGACCCTCATCTCAGGGATTTATTTCGTATCTGTGAAGACAAGGGAGGGAAAAAAAGAACGTGCAATCTCATGGCAAAATTAATTCGTGCCCTGCTTCCCGTGGACTGGATCCCCCTCCCTGACCTCGACCTCCTCCCTTTGCTTGTTGTCACCAACCACTTTGCAATGGTGCAAATGCACCCATGCCGATCGTCCTTCTACCTTTACCGCGGTGGGGGTGGTGAGAAGAACCTGGAAGGGGCCCAACCATCGAGGAGAAAGGGTGTCCTTACGAACCCAATTCTTAATCAACACATAAGAACCCGGGGTGATCCGTCCATTAACGGGAAATTCTATGTCGCCCACATAAGCGGCCTTGACCTCCCCATGAATCTCACGCAGGGCCCTTGTAAGGGCAAGGACGTAAGAGACCATCTCCTCCGTCATGTGATGCAATGTCATTGTGGCTGGGATAATGTCTGTCCAAGGGCTGCGCAGAGGTCGGCCATAGATGATCTCTGCAGGAGACAACCTTGTCTTCCCTGCTGGAAGGACTCTGATCTGGAACAAAGCAACAGGCAACATTTTAACCCAGGTGGAGCCTGATTGGTCCACCAGCTTGGCAAGCTTGGTCTTCAGGGTCTGGTTCAAGCGTTCCACCATTCCTGCAGCTTGTGGGCGATAAGCACAATGCAGCCGCTGGGTTACGCCCAGCTGTCGGTACAATTCTTTATTGATAGCGGCAATGAAGTGAGGGCCGTTATCCGAACTGATGGTGTTTGGAACCCCGAAACGAGGAACAACCTGCCGTAATAAAATAGACACCACCGTAGAGGCAGTGCAATCAGTGGTTGGAAAGGCTTCAATCCACCTAGAAAACACATCAACAATAACAAGTACATGTTTATAACACTGACACTTAGGCAAATCAATAAAATCCATCTGCAAGGTTTCAAACGGAGCAGTAGGTAATGGAGTACGACCCGTCTGGCAGACAACTCCTTTACCAGGGTTGTGTGTAGCACAGGTGAGGCACCGTGCACTAGTTTGGGCTGCCAAAACCTTAAGTCGAGGATGCCACCATGCCTGTAAGAGAGCGTCTACTAGCAAGGTGGCCCCACAGTGAGTGGCTAAATGTAGGCAATCAACGACCCAGGTCGCTAACTGGTCTGTCATACAGGTCTGTCCGGCCGGCGTGAGCCACAATCCAGAGTCAGCCTTCCGACAGCCCAGCTGCTCCCATTCCATTATAACATTAGCAGAGGCGTCCCCCTGTAAGAGCAATACATCATTTATGGTTGGCATAGGTTTCTCAGATTCAGACGAGCCCATATAAAGGCTTTTCACCTGCCTCATCATACTACCCACCACTTTAAATCTACCGCGTGAAGCACACTTAGCCGCATCGTCAGCCAACCTGTTACCGATTTGGACCGGGGAATCTCCTGTCGTGTGGGCCGCACATTTGATTACAGCTACTGCAGAGGGCAGGAGGATACACAGGACTGGCAACGGGGGCAGGCTGGTTCAACGGGGGTGCTCCACGGACTCCCCAAGGATAATCCTCTACCTCCTCCTCGTCGTCACCTCCCAAATCTATGCCAGCCACCGACTTACGTAAGTCTTTATCTACCTTGGCCATATTTTCTCTCTCTCTCTCCTGACGATCCTTACTTTCCTTAGCATGCCTGCATTCCTGTTTTAATACTGTCACTGACTTCTCCTGACCCCCCTCGGTCAGGGGTATTCCTAGTTTCAAGGCATTACTCTGCCAACTGGCCGTTAAAGACCATGCCTTTTCTTTGTTACAATGATCGATCCACAACTGAATGGCCCTTTTACATTTTTTTTTTAATCCGTTCTCCATATTACACTTTGGGCTCTTGATAACACACTCATAACCCCCTTCAGGCCATTCATCCTTCCCCAGTTTATGAATGAGTCCTCCCGACATACGCCTAAAGGTCTCCTCCATTTCTGGATGCAAGAAACATAGCTGATGTAATGGCCGGTCTGGGTGACAACTGGTGTCCATACCATTACCCATTTTTAAACTTATTACTATTACACACAATATTTCAGGGTTAACCGTGAGTCCTTGGTTCCACCGTATCTCACTCGGTCACTTCAATTCCTGACCTTCGCGTGGAGGATTTCCTCTCTTAACAACCAGTCTAAGGCGGACTTTCTGTGAGATACGGAGGTACCTTGGTCTCGGCTAACACTCAATACTTGTTAACTCTTTCAGGGTTAACCTAGAGCCCTTGGTTCCTCCGTATCTCACTCAGTCACTTTGAAGTGGACTTTCTGTGAGATATGGGGGTACCTTGGTCTCAGTTAACGTCTCAATACTAGTTAACTTTATTACACAAATATTACAACAAAATTTCAGGGTTAACCGTGAGTCCTTGGTTCCGCCGTATCTCACTCGGCCACTTTAAAGAGGACTTTCTGTGAGATATGGGGGTACCTTGGTCTCGGTTAACACTCAATACTTGTTAACTCTTTCAGGGTTAACCTAGAGTCCTTGGTTCCGTCGTATCTCACTCAGTCACTTTGAAGTGGACTTTCTGTGAGATATGGGGGTACCTTGGTCTCGGTTAACGTCTCAATACTAGTTAACTTCCTATACACAGTGCACTCCTCTTATATATCGTCTACGGTCCCCATCTACGGGGTGTTTTATCCGCTCGATCAGACTAGGATAATCCTCGAGACGGCCCTTATCACAACAAAATTTCAGGGTTAACCGTGAGTCCTTGGTTCCGTCGTATCTCTCACTCGGCCACTTTAAAGCGGACTTTCTGTGAGATATGGGGGTACCTTGGTCTCGGTTAACACTCAACACTTGTTAACTCTTTCAACTAGTTAACTTCCTATACACAGTGCACTCCTCTTATATACCGTCTACGGTCCCCCTCTACGGGGTGTTTTATCCGCTCGATCAGACTAGGATAATCCTCGAGACGGCCCTATCCCCGTGCCCACAACCGGAATGTTCGGATGTCGTCCCACCAACTGACGCAAGTCAGCGAATTACCCTGCTACGCCGGGATACGAGGAAGGACCAAGAGGAGATTTAACTAAATCTACTCACTTGGCTGCGCACCCTTCACATCGATCCCGTCGCCCAGTGGATTCACTCGCCGGCTCGATCAGTCGCTGGTTGACATCCCACTTCTGACACCAAAATGTTGATTCACGTTTCTCTCTCACATCGGTTGTTTTGACAATAATCGACCAGGCACCAGGGTTGCTTTAAACGTACGTTTTATTGAGCAGGAGTCTCCACACAGGTTACAACCTGGCAAAGAGTCAAGCTGCCTGCCCTTAATTGCAAGGCTCTTTATATGTTAATGCCACCGTTTAGCACCTCCCACATTCCCCTGATCAAAGAACCGACACGTACGAAGAATACAGGAAACCAAGTATGGACATATAAGGGGATGAAAGAGGAACCACACATACTCTCAGACCAGTACATTCCTCAGTCTTCCTGGCTAGGGGGGGGAGGTTGTGTATTCCTCAATCTTGTCAGACTGGGCCTGTGATCCTTTATTCATGACTACACAGTAATTGCAAGACAGTGTGTATTCCTTAATTGCAGCCGGTTCCAGCAAGTCTGGTCAGCAGCCATCTTATGTCCTTTGTTTCAGTCTACCTGGCCAACCATTTTGTTTTTCAGAACAATCTTATAACATTGATTCAGAATTTCTATTCATCACTATATGTGGCTCTTAGCCGAGGAAAGATGAAGGGAAATGTCAAGGTTTTCCTGAAGGATGGAACATCAACCAAGAATGTTGTCATTAAAAGCATACTTCGTTGAATGATGACTTCTGAGATAAATTCTCAGATTTTCTATCTAAAAATTTGACCGCTGAATTTCTCTATATTAAAATTGCCCCTTTTTATCAACAGTAAATAGCCATCAAGAGACAGTGAGCAGCAGAATACAACAAAAGACACAACAAGAGACACAACAAGTAATAACTTAATAATTCTCTTCTTTAACATTTAAATTGTTATATTTTAAGAGTCATTCACATTTTAAACTTTAATGAATCCTTTTTCCACTTTTGATGCCTGTGTGTTCTTCATCAAAATGAGAACCTAATAGGCAGGAATGGATGCTCTGTGGGAGAGCCACTAAGAGTGCATGGGGGGAGGTTGTGGCGAGATGCACTGAATGCGTGGGGGGTGGGGGAGGAATGGCAAGGAGCAGAGTGGGAGCGGAGGGGGGGGGAATGAAGGGAGGAGGGGTGACTAAGTGAACTGCCAGCCTACCAGGCATGAGTGACTGCACTGCCAGCCCACGAGCCGTGAGTAAGTGAACTGCCAGCCCACCAGCTGTAAGTGACTGAACTGCCAGCCCAATAATCCATTCAGTCCACCCTCTACCCCTTCACTCTCACACAGTCTGTCGCCTGTTTTGGGCACAATTTCGGGCAGTTTTACAGCTGCCAGCCTGGCAGGTCCAAGTGACTGTACTGCCAGGCCTCAGTGACTGAGCTGCCAATGCAAGAATCTATTCGGCCCACAATGTCTATACTAGCCCTCTGGAAACCAGTACCTTCAGCCCACAAGACCCATACTAGCGCAAAAGATACACCCCCCCCCACCAGAATAAAAAGAAAGATCAGTGTCCTACAACGAGACAACGATACCAGTGTTTCCGCAACTGGGATTCGTAGCGTGTAGTGCTAAACCTTACTTTTTCAAGGCTACGATAATAGTAAGATTAAAAGGGAACTTAGCAGTTTGAAGTATGATCTTGATTTTATGAGCAGTTATGATAAGCGATTACGTGAAGAAGGGTCGTCAGTCCGCATGCGCGTTAATCTTCAAAGCAGCGGTGTGAAATCACAGATGAGAAGTTGACCTGAGGATAGTAAGATTTGGAGAACTGGAAACTACCAGATGACCTTGATAATATGAGGGCGGGAGCGGTGGGCACGTAATCGCTCATCGTAACTCCTCATAAAATCAAGATCAAACATCAAACTGGTAAGTTCTCGTTTAATCTTACTATTTTACTTCGGAGTCACGCGAGTGACGACGTGAAGATTTTAAAGCTCTGTGATTTCACGCCGGATACGAATCCAGGAATCACACACTGAATGGATTGACCATGGATGAGTGCAAAAGAGTAAAGCATTCAGACATAACCTAGTTAGGTAACAATACTGATGCTTTAATTATAAAAAGAAAGAAAATAATAGTATTCCTCCCATCCTGGGGGAAACTACAAAACAGAATCTAAAATGGTACGTGCAAACACCCCAGGTCCGGCAATAGGTTTGTTGAAATATCGGTGGAACATCCGTTCATTGGCCCATCCTGCAGTCGCTAGGTTGTTGTCGAGGGGAACGTCCATTGCCCTCGCTGCCGACGTAGATGCAGCCCTGGTGGATTGAGATTTGAAAGTGACAATGTTCACTCCTGCACTCCCCAATACCTCCTTTAACCATCTGGAAATGGTTTGTACTGATACCTTGTGGTAAGGCTTTTTGTAACTGATTAAGACCGATAGCTCAGAGCCTCTGAGACCCTTGGTGACTTTTATGTAATGGTGTATATGTGACATGACACACAACCATGGATCCTCGGGGTATGTCAGGAATTCTAGCTTGAGCCCTGACACTATGAAAAAGGTTATAACATTGACATTGGTGGTCATGTTGTCGAGGCGCAGCTTGTGCAACGTCTGGACTCGTTGCGCAGTTACCAGCGCCATCTGCATGACCACCTTAAGGGCAAGCTTGGATAAGGGTAGGGAGAAAGCTGACGCCCACTGGTGAAGCAGTGTAAGCACCACGCTGACATCCCATATGTCCATGTACCATGGCCTGGGTGGTATGGAATTAAAAATGCCCTTCATGAACCTGCTTCCCTACTGACTGGTGCCCTGATCCCAGCATTAAATGGGAGGATATTGCGCTTCTGGCACTATTGATGGCACTGTAGCTTAAGTTTTGGTCATAGTACAGGGCAGAGAGGAACTCCAGGACATCCATGATGCGTGCTGTATCATACGAGATGTTTGAGACAGAACAGAAAATCTCCCACTTCTTGATTTGAGAGACGTACTGTTTTTGTGTACTGTCCTTCCAGGCTGCTGTTATCACATCCACAGTTCGATTAGACAGTCCGAGTCCCAGGTATGGTCTCCTCAGATCTGCAAACCAATAAATGGATTCGGTCATGAAGTGGATGGTTACTCCCCAATACTGGGTGAACGAGTAGTTTCCTGCTCTTGGGAACAGCCATGAAAGGCTGTGTAATCATTCCCAGGACTTGTGGAAACCAAGACTGTGTAGGCCAGTCAGGCACTACCAAAATACCTGTGGCGTTGTCTTGCTTGATTTTTGCCAAGCATCGGCCGATGAGGCAAAATGGGGGAAACGCATACAAAAATATTCCTCCCCAATGTAGAGAAAACGCATCTACTGCCACCGCCCCTGGGTCTGGCTCCCATGACACATATTTGTGTAACTGGTGATTTAATCTGGATGCGAACAAATCAATATCCGGGATGCCATATCGGGCGATTATGTAATTAAATACTGCGCGTTTCAACATCCATTCTGTGTTGTCATTGAATATCCGCAATCTGGTGGCCGCCACCGTGTTGTATCTATCTGGTAGGTAGATAGCTGAGATCCAAATGTCCCTCGCAATACACCAGTGCCAAATAAGATTTGCCAATCTTTCACAAGATACAGACTTAACACCAGCCATGTGATTGACATACGCCACCGCGGTTGTGTTCTCAATCTGAAGTTGAACATGCACATGTTGCATAGTGCTGCAATAAGCCTTAAGCCCATAGAGTTCCCCCAAGAACTCTAAGTAGTTAACACCATGTTGCTGAAGAATTAAGGACTCCTGCTTATTCCACCTACCACCGCAGCTGGAGATGGTATCATCTCCCCATCCTAGGGCACTTGCATCGGTTTGTAAGGTGACCGATGGAATTACCAGCAAAATTTTCCTAGAGCTAAGACGTATATTCATCACCTACTATTGTAATTCAGCAATAGCTTTGGCTGGCAATCGCATGGGCCTACCGAATTGGCCTGCGTGGGATCTGAGTGCGTGTTCCTTTGCACATTGTAAATTTTGATAGTGCAAAGGCCCGAAACGCACAGCGGGAAAAGCAGCCACAAGTTTGCCAATTACACTCGCTGCTTGTCTAATTGATGGCTTCTGTTTGACAATAAGACCGTTGCAGACTTTTATTAACTCTAATTGTTTGCCCCTAGGCAGAGTCACGAACATGTGAATTGAGTTAATTGTAAACCCCAGGTAATCCATGACCCTGGTAGGTGTCAATTTGGATTTAACTGGATGGATGAGAAACCCCAATCGCTCAAACATGAGTTTGGTGGCTGAGACAGATGATTCCACCGATTCCTTGGTGTCCCCGATGATTAGAATGTCATCCAAATATGCCATGACTATGTGATTCTGAGCTCGTAGTAGCCCCAGAACAGGTTTGAGCAGTTTGGTAAATAGTCTGGGAGCTGAAGTCAGCCAATGGCAATGCTTTGAACTGCCATTATTGACCCATCCAGTAAAATCTCAAATATCTCCTGTGTTCCCTTGAATACGTACTGACCACTCCCTCTGTGAAGGTCAATGCATACCATATAACCACCTTTAGAAACCAGTTGGGTAGCAGTGCCGAGGTTATCCATTTTGAAATGTTTATACTGCACAAAGGTATTGAGTTCAGTTAAGTCTAGGATGATATCGCCCCAGCGCAGAGGGAGAAGAGGAGGGAAGAGACTGCGACCTAAGACTTTTGCCTCCATCACAGTGAGGAGATGCTGGGTGGACTCACTGTGGTGGATGTTAATGTGTGTTTATTGTTGTTTTATTGTATGGTATTATATGTATGACTGCTGCAATTTCGTTCAGATTTCTGAATGACAATAAAAGGCTATCTATCTATCTATCTATATGACATCCTCCATCCTTTTTCCACTTGGTGAATATGTTGGATACAAATTGGTGAGGTTCCGGAAGCGACCTCTCAATGGCCTCTTTTTTCGAAAGAGTTTGGATTTCAGCTTGTATATCCAAACTTTCCTGGTGTGAGAACACATGTGCAGTTTGGTGAATGTTGTGTGGGTGGTAATGAGTCTAGAAGGAACTTAATTTTGAACATAGAAACGTAGAAATATGGGAAATAGGTGTAGGAGTAGGCCATTCGGCCCGTCGAGCCTGCACCGCCATTCAATATGATCATGGCTGATCATGCATCTCAGTATCCCGTACCTGCCTTCTCTCCATATCCCCTGATCCCTTTAGCCACAAGGGCCACATCTAACTCCCTTTTAAATATAGCCAATGAACTGGCCTCAACTACCTTCTGTGGCAGACAGTTCCAGAGATTCACCACTCCCTCTGTGAAAAATGTTTTTCTCATCTCGGTCCTAAAGGATTTCCCCTCTATCCTTAAGCTGTGACCTCTTGTCCTGGACTTCCCCAACATCAGGAACAATCTTCCTGCATCTAGCCTGTCGAACCCCTTAAGAATTTTGTAAGTTTCTATAAGATCCCCCCTCAATCTCCTAAATTCTAGCGAGTACAAGCCGAGTCTATCCAGTCTTTCTTCATATGAAAGTCTCGTTGTATCTCCCCTTTTCCTAATGGGCCACCATTTAGATAATAGTCTGCTTTCCTGTTTTTGCCACCAAAGTGGGTAACCTCACATTTATCCACATTATACTGCATCTGCCATGCATTTGCCCACTCACCCAGCCGATCCAAGTCACCCTGCATCCTCCTAGCATTCTCCTCACAGCTAACACTGCCCCCCAGTTTAGTGTCATCCGCAAACTTGGAGATGTTGCATTCAATCCCCTTGTCCAAATCATTAATATATATTGTAAATAGCTGGGGTCCCAGCACTGAGCCTTGCGGTACCCCACTAGTCACTGCCTGCCATGCTGAAAAGGACCTGTTTACTCCTACTCTTTGCTTCCTGTTTGCCAGCCAGTTCTCTATCCACATCAATACTGAACCCCCAATTTTAAGTGCTTTAAGTTTGTATACTAATCTCTTATGTGGTCTTGTATATAATCTCGTATACTGTGCAGTATAAACGGGTCCTCTGTGACCCAACACCATTCATTCAAGAAATGTTGCAATCTCCCCTCCACCGTTGCATGAGACGTGTAAGGTGTTCCACAAGGAACTAATTATACCTACCTCAGTCGTTACTGGTGGTACAGTGCTGGTTTTGTCTGTGAGGCTTGGGAAGTAGAGCTAATGGCAGGTGCCCTCCGTGCATCCTTGCCGTGGGCCGGCTGGGGCCCACCCCTAAAAAAGACTTTGATGCCTCCAGTTCGGGTCTAGCATCGGTACTGGAGCCCCTAGGCAGGTATCGCCTGGTGCTGAAGGGTGCATAGAGGTATGCCCGGTATGATGATCCCCTGGGTGTGGTTTGGACTCTACTCATGAGGCGGATGGTCTTCGCCTTATCGTCCAGCTCCCGGACCTGCCTTGGCAGATCTTCCCCAAATAGATAATTGGCCGGCTGGACGTTGCTGGCCTTGCACAGCACAGCACAGCAAACTTGGGGTTCAGTGCTGGCCGGATCACGTTCTTGCGCAGGCAATTGATTTCAAAGTGGACATTACACGGTAATGCCACTGCGTCCTGTTGTGTGTCAGTCAGCAGCTCCCCATTAACGGACCTAGCAAAGGCCGTGATAACAGAGGCCAGTAATTTCAGGACTTTCTGGAGCTTAACTTCCTGGGCTCTGACACCCGCTCCGATATGACTCCAGATGGAGTGGTTCACAGCCGGCACATTGAGGGAAGCACAGTTTGCAGGTGTGGGGTACCTGTTGGTGGTTTCCTCCATTGTCAGGTCTTTGAGCTGGTTTGATGCCAAGTAAGTGATAGTGGAGGCCAGGTCTTCATCCAGGGATGCTCCTGATGGTGAAGGTATGGCAAACCTGGATGCCAAAACTGGCACTTCAGACCCGTGCCCCCAGGAATGCTCACCCACTGTGCCTCCAAATTTGGAGTCAGGGAAAAACTGACCTGGTGTACTCCCCCCTTCAACGAGGGAGACACTCCACAGCCCCATAAACGGTGCCGCTAGTGCGGGCTCCTGCGGAGACCCTTGCTGATACTGGTCCCTCCTATGGAGCAGATCACTCTGGCTCATGTCTCCATAAGGTGCTCCATATGGGTAAGTCGCCCATGGACGTTCCCCAACGAAGGAGGGGATCCTTCCTGGACCGACTCATCTGAGTCTACGGGCCTTGTAGACTTCGGTGTGGCCTTGCGCCCCTGCGGGACTGCCATGGTGCTTTCCTCGGGCACCATGTCTGATGCCGCTGGCTCCACCACCAGCAACAAGGTTGGTGACACAGACAGTCTCCCACACTACCACGGTCTTCGGTAGCCGACTTCACCGCAGACCGCCTCTTCACCTTAGACATGGTAAGGGTCCAACTTGCTGAAAAAACAAGAATCACGGAACCCGCCAATACGACAGTGGAGTAGTTTTAAAAACACTTACCTGCAGTTTTTTTAAACTTACTGCTGGAAGGACGCAACGTGCCTGCCAGTCAGTCGTTGGCGCATGCTTCAGACGTAATGACTCGCATGCGAACTGACGACCCTTCTTCACGTCGTCACTCACGTGACTCCGAAGTAAAATTACATTTTTAGAGTCATTTATCCTGCAAATGAATTTATACATGATTTCTAACGATAGCTTCTAAAGTACTGCCTCCTGCAGCCACAAACATGTTACTAACACTACACCATCTAGGTTTCCTTAGCAGTGTTGTCATGGCATCATTAGAGGTCTCTGCAAACTTGTCTTTCCGTAGTTTGACCACAGGTGCACAGTATAGAGTGGTGTGCAATATGCTCTGTGCAACAGAGACATCTTCACCACATCTGTACACGCACCAAATTTACGCAAGAGAATATTTGCATGTACATACAGCTTTCGTCGCTGCCTATAAATATCCTCATCATCTGTCATTTGTTCTGTAATAAAATGCCCAAGATATTTTACCTTACTGCAGACACTAAGATTAGACAATGGACAATAGGTGCAGGAGGAGGCCATTTGGCCCTTCGAGCCAGCACCAATTATTTTCAGACAATTTAAAAGCAGGACATTTTTGAGATTTATCCTCTTTGGTTCTACAGATTAGAACAGCACTCTTACAAGCCTTATACTTAATATCATGTCCCACACCATACACTGAACATGTATCTTATCCCACAGAATACTCTCCAGTAACTTGTCTACCACAGTTGTGGCTCATGGCTCACTACTATCCAGGCTTTTCCTAGTAGAACTTCTTAAACAGAGACATTATCCACCCTCCAGTCTTCTGGTACCTACCCCTGACTAATAATGATTCACAATATTTACATATTACAGTTGTACAGAGCTCTAGTGAGACCACACCTGGAGTATTGTATACAGTTTTGGTCCCCTAATTTGAGGAAGGACATTCTTGCTATTGAGGGAGTGCAGCATAGGTTTGCAAGGTTGATTGCAGGACTGTCATATGCTGAGAGAATGAAGCGGCTGGGCTTGTACACTCTGGAATTGAGAAGGATGAGAGGGCATCTCATTGAAACATATAAGATTGTTAAGAGTTTGGACACGCTAGCGGCAGGATACATGGTCCCGATATTGGGGGAGTCCAGAACGAGGGGCCACAATTTAAGAATAAGGAGTAAGCCATTTAGAACGGAGACAAGGAAACACTTTTTCTCACAGAGAGTTGTGAGTGTGGAATTCTCTGCCTCAGAGGGCGGTGGAGGCAGGTTCTCTGGATGCTTTCAAGAGAGCTTGATAGGGCTCTTAAAAATAGTAGCTGTACATCAAATGTAACTTGCCAGATGTATGCTGACGATGCAGTTGTGTATGTACATGCCAAAAACAAACATCAAGCTGCACAAGACCTATCAGCTGCTATGATTAGATTCAAGATTCAAGATTCAATTTAATTGTCAGCTAATTGACGCTAATGTGTCAAACTGGTTGCAGTTCTCTGATTTACATCTTAATGTGTCAAAAACTGTTTGTATGTTTTTCTCCAAAAAGGCAAGTACGGATGGAGATCCTGATGTGTTTGTACATGGAACAAAACTTAAAATTGTACATGAGTTTAAATATTTAGAAATCGTGATCGATTCACAGATCTGTTTCAAACAACAGGTGAAAAGAACAGTAAATTTTATTAAATTTAATTTGTCCAATTTTAGATAAATTAGAAATATTGTTTCAGCCAAACTATATTTTAATGCAATGATTGTGCCATACATGACCTACTGTATAACAACTTGGTCACTGGCATGTAAGTCCACACTAAAGCCTGTTGAAATTGCTTATAAACAAGCCCTAAAAACTCTAGACAAAAAGCCCAGAATGTACCATCACTGTAGCATCCTGAAGAAATGTGATCTGCTGAGCTGGAAAAACGTAATAAAATATTCGGACTCAATGTTGGTTTACAAAATCTTCCGTGGACTAGCCCCACCTCTGTTAAAGGACTTCATGAAGAAAAACACAAATAGGTCGACAAGAGCAGCCTCCAGGGGTGATTGTATAGTTCCGTTTAGGAAAAGTGTCTTTGGGCAGTCAGTATTTTCATATCGAGCGTCGCAGTCCTGGAACGCGATACCATGCGTCATACGGGATCTGCCAACCCTTACCTCATTTACCAAACATCTAAAAACATGGTTACTTCAAAATCAAAACTGCAATCATAATCTACCTTAAAATTATCCTATGGTACTCTTTTATTGTAACTTTTTTACTTTATTGTTTGTTTTGTTTTTGATTTTTGATTTTTGTTTTGCCTTTTCTTATTGATTGATTGTGTTGTGATGTGTTTACCTTGTTT
The DNA here is from genome assembly GCF_028641065.1 of Leucoraja erinaceus. Lineage (NCBI taxonomy): Eukaryota > Metazoa > Chordata > Chondrichthyes > Rajiformes > Rajidae > Leucoraja > Leucoraja erinaceus. The sequence goes on from NW_026576319.1 coordinate 84,625, forward strand.
TCCAGAGGGACTAAAGATGGAAATTAGCTACTGGCTACAATCTTGCGTATTACATGTAAATGTTTATTAATATGCACTGTCCCCTAAATAAATAAATTACAATTACAATTACAAAATATCGGAGTCAGGGGATATGGGGAGAAGGCAGGAACGGGGTACTGATTGGGGATGATCAGCCATGATCACATTAAATGGCGGTGCTGGCTCGAAGGGCCGAATGGCCTACTCCTGCACCTATTGTCTATCAGCCAGAGCACCTGTAATTTATATTCTAGCTTCCCAGTGTCCTTGGATATTTTTGATCATGCCAAAGAGATTTATCTACATATCATCTACACACACTCAACCATAATATGGAGTCATCATAATTCCATTAACTGTCCCAAGTTCTCCAGTCTGCATGTCCTTATCCACAGTAAAAACGAGAAATGCCCATCTCCTGTGTCTCCAGACAGAGGTGACCACAATTTCTGCCATAGAATCTCCCTACTGTCCCCTAACTATTGAGTCTCTTATCATCATTGCTGTGCCTGACTTCATCCTTCCCCGCAGTGCCTCAGAGCCAGGCTCTATGACCCAACCATTCTCCGTCCACCAGATTCCGATTCCGATTCAATCTTTATTGCCATTGTGCAGTGTACAGTACAGAGACAACGAAATGCAGTTAGCATCTCCTCAGAAGAGCAAACATAGATAAATGAACATTAAATATATATACATATTATCCATTTTGGTGGCAAAAACGGGAAAGCAGACTATTATCTAAATGGTGGCCGATTGGGAAAGGGGGAGATGCAGCGAGACCTGGGTGTCATGGTACACCAGTCATTGAAGGTAGGCATGCAGGTGCAGCAGGCAGTAAAGAAAGCGAATGGTATGTTAGCTTTCATTGCAAAAGGATTTGAGTATAGGAGCAGGGAGGTTCTACTGCAGTTGTACAGGGTCTTGGTGAGACCACACCTGGAGTATTGCGTACAGTTTTGGTCTCCAAATCTGAGGAAGGACATTATTGCCATAGAGGGAGTGCAGAGACGGTTCACCAGACTGATTCCTGGGATGTCAGGACTGTCTTATGAAGAAAGACTGGATAGACTTGGTTTATACTCTCTAGAATTTAGAAGATTGAGAGGGGATCTTATAGAAACTTACAAAATTCTTAAGGGGTTGGACAGGCTTGATGCAGGAAGATTGCTCCCGATGTTGGGGAAGTCCAGGACAAGGGGTCACAGCTTAAGGATAAGGGGGAAATCCTTTAAAACCAAGATGAGAAGAACTTTTTTCACACAGAGAGTGGTGAATCTTTGGAACTCTCTGCCACAGAGGGTAGTTGAGGCCAGTTCATTGGCTATATTTAAGAGGGAGTTAGATGTGGCCCTTGTGGCTAAGGGGATCAGGGGGTATGGAGAGAAGGCAGGTACGGGATACTGAGTTGGATGATCAGCCATGATCATATTGAATGGCGGTGCAGGCTCGAAGGGCCGAATGGCCTACTCCTGCACCTAATTTCTATGTTTCTATGTTTCTATGTACATACAGTAGTAGTAGTGCAATTTCTCTGGGGGAAGGAGTGTCCGGGGGTGGGGTGACTGGCAATCACCAAGGTACAGATTGCCAGAGTTGAGTAATGTAACAGCCACAGGGAAGAAGCTGTTCCTGGACCTGCTGGTCCGGCAACGGAGAGACCTGTAGCGCCTCCCGGATGGGAGGAGGGTAAACAGACTGTGGCTGGGGTGAGAGCAGTCCTTGACGATGCTGCGCGCCCTTTGCAGACATCGCTTGCTTTGGACAGACTCAATGGAGGGGAGTGAGGAACCGGTGATGCGTTGGGCAGTTTTCACCACCCTCTGCAGTGCTTTCCGGTCGGAGACAGAGCAGTTGCCATACCATACTGTGATACAGTTGGTAAGGATGCTCTCGATGGTGCAGTGGTAGAAGTTCACCAGAATCTGAGGAGACAGATGGACCTTCTTTAGTCTCCTCAGGAAGAAGAGACGCTGGTGAGCCTTCTTGACCAATGTTCAGGTATTGTGGGTCCAAGAGAGGTCATCAGAGATGTTGACCCCCAGAAACCTGAAGCTGGAGACACGTTTCCACCTCCGTACCGTTAATATGGATGGGGGTGTGCGTGCCACCCCTAGACCTTCTGGAGTCCACAATGAGCTCCTTGGTCTTCTTGGGGTTAAGGGCCAGGGTGTTGTCAGCGCACCATGCTGCTAGGAGCTGGACCTCCTCCCTGTAGGCCGACTCATCGTTGTCGCTGATGAGGCCAATCACCGTTGTATCATCTGCATATCACCAGTGGCTCTTCCTCCCTCCCTCCACCACTGCCCCCTCCCTCCCTCCACCACTGCCCCCTCTCCCTCCACCACTGCTCCCTCTCCCTCCACCACTGCCCCAGTGCTGTCTGCTGGTGTTGATTCTGACAAAATATCATTATTTAACTCAAAACAACAATGCAAACAAAATCTCTTCCTATCTAAAGGAGACAGTGCACAGACCTTCAAATCCCCTGTTGGGTGACGTAACATGAAAGACCTCTGCAAAACTCACCGTTGATAGAGGGCATATGAGTGTTCCTGCTCTAGCTGATCTTGTTTTTGATCACACAGGTGTACAATTCACAGTTTTGAACTTGATCAGTTTTGATTGTTAATGTTCTGTTGTTGGACATTGAGTAAACCTCATTATTTTCAAGTGGTTTGCTTCCTTTAAACCACAAAATTGAATCTTTATTCCAACTATTTGAAACACAAATGAGTTGAGCAACTTTCACTGCAGTTGCAGGGTGCAGTAATATCAATGGTGCTGCCAAAACATCTGTTGAAATATTACATTAGTTTACTTTGGTATAATTTAGAGATATAGCGTGGAAACTGGCTCTTCGGCCCAGAGAGTCTGCGCCAACCAGTAATCCCCGCACACTAACATAATCCTACACACACTAGGGACAATTTGCCAAATTTTACCAAAGCCAATTAACCTACAAACCTGTATGTCTTTGTAGTGTGGGAGGAAACTGGCGCAATCAGAGAAAACGCATGCAGGTCACAGGGAGAACGTACAAACTCCATACAGACAGCACCCGTGGTCAGGATGGAACCCGGGTCTGTGGCACTCTGAGGTATCAATTCTACCTCTGTGTCACCCTGCCACACCAAATCAATCAATCAAATACTTTATTGTCATTAAAAATACATCAATAAATGCAAGTCTGAACGAAATTTTGTTGCATCTGGCTCACCGTGCAACATAAAAATAACAAAAGGATAAAATAGATAAAAAGATAAAATAGATAATAGTGGCGGAACATTACATAGAATTCAAGCATCTGATGGCTCGGGGGAAGAAAGTGTTGCAAAACCTGACCATTCTGCTCCTTGTGCTGCGACACCTTTTGCCTGAGGGTAGCAGAGTGAACAGTCCATGATGGAGATGTGTGGGGTCTTTTATAATGCTGTTGGCCTTGGACAAGCAACGTTTGCACGCAATGTCCCGGATTGAAGGAAGAGATGTCCCAAAGGTTTTTTCAGCCGTCCTCACCACTCTCTGCACGGACTTCCAGTCGGAGGCTTTACAGTCCCAAACCAGACAGAGATGCAGCTGGTCAGAATACTCTCTGTGGTGCCCCTGTAGAAAATGGTGAGGACGGGATGGGGGAGGTGAGCTCTTCTCATCCAGTGCAGAAAGTGCAAACGCTGCTGTGCTCCCTTAACTAGTGATGTGATGTTTTGTGACCAGATCACTTAGTGCTACTGACCAGCTCCACATCGATGTCATTAATGTGTAGTGGTGTGTGACTGTGCCGGTTTCTCCTGAAGTCAACGATGACCTCCTTTGTTTTGTCAACATTCTGGATCAGATTATTTGTGTTGCACCAGTCCACCAGTTGTTTCATCTCCTGCCCGTAAGCCTTGTCATCCCGGATAAGGCCCACCACTGCGTACTTCATGATGTGGTTTGTACTAAACCTGGCTCAACAGTCCAGTGTCATCAGGATAAACAGCAGTGGACTCAGGACACAGCCCTGAGGGGAACCGGAGCTCAGAGATTATGTTTTTTGTTTTTTTATTATATTTACACTACAGTAAAACAAGCCAGAACCCAGCACCATAATACAATACAAACATGTATCCATAATAGACTACTATACAACTATGTTACAATCCTTATTGAGGATACATTCAACACCCTGTGGAGCCCAGCGGTCCCGGAACTCCCTTTCTAAACCCACCCGGGCACGGACGTAACCCCGGAAAAGGGGCAGGCAGCTGGCTCGGGTAGAGGCCTCCACCGTCTGGCGCCTTGACTCGCGAATGGCCAGCTTGGCCAGGCCCAGGAGCAACCCAACCAGGACATCTTCAGCCCTACGCTCTCCCCTATGCACAGGGTGTCCAAAGATGAGGATGGTGGGTGAAAAATGCAGCCAGAAAGCAAGGAGCAGCCCCTTTAGATATTCAAACAGTGGCTGCAGCCTCACGCACTCCATGTACACGTGGTACACAGACTCTTCCAGCCCGCAAAAGTGGCAGGCGGCTGGCGAGTCTGTGAACCGCGAGAGAAACAGGTTGCAGGGAACACTTCGGTGCAATACCCTCCACCCCAGGTCCCCAATGTAGAGGGGGAGAATCCCTGCGTAGAGGGACCCCCACCGGGGGCCCCCCTCGCGACCGGAAGGGAACACCGACCACCACTTGGTGTCCGGACGGTGGACCAGGGCGAGGAAGTCCAGGGTGTGGAGGAGGAGCCTGTACAGGATACGCCTCCCTGCGTCTCGGAGGGAGTCGAAGGGGGTCGAGGAAAGGCGGCTCAAATGGTGTGGGACCGTCTCCCGGGATGGATTACGGCGCCTGCGTCCGATGAGTACTTCCGGCTGAGCGGGGGTTTGCTCCGGTAGGAAAGCACTCTGAGGAGACCCGCCCAGCGCCCCACAGAGATGATGTTGGAAGTGTTGTTTCCAACCCGCACTGACTGGGGTCTGTCAGTGAGGAAGTCCAGTAGCCAGTTACACAAGGTGGTGCTGAGGCCCAATGGACCCAGTTTGCTTATCAGGTGCTGAGGGATGATTGCGTTGAATGCTGAACTAAAGTCCACGAACAGCATTCGCACATATGTGTTCTTCTGCTTGAGATGTTCCAGGTCAGGTGGAGTACGGGGGATATGGGGTCCTCTGTGGAGCAGTTTGACCTGTAAGCAAACTGGGATGGGTCAAGTGTGGAGGGGAGTCTGGAGGTAATATGGTCCCTTACAGCCTCTCGAAGCACTTCATCATTATGGGAGTGCTACAGGGCGGTAATCGTTGAGACATGTTATTGTGGATTTTTTTGGCACTGGTATGATGGTGGCAGTCTTGAAACACGATGGGACGACAGCCTGGTTCAGCGAGGTGTTGAAGGTGTCAGTATGGATATGTGCCAGCTGATCAGCACATTCCCTGAGCACCCGGCCTGGTATGTTACCAGGGCCTGCCGCTTTCCATGTGTTCACTTCTTTTAGGGTCCTCCGGCCATCCACCGTGTCAAGACTGAGTGCCTCTTCATCATAGTGAGGAATGCCTCGAACCGTCCAAAATATTTATTGAGTTAATTGAGGAAGTTTATATTGTCTTCACAGGGTGGAGACAACATAACAGTCTTATAGTCTGTGATGGTTTGGATTCCCTGCCACATGCGCCTGGTGTTCATGGGGTCATGAAAGAAGCTCTGGATTTCCTCACCATGGGCCGCTTTGGCAGCCTGATGATTCGGTTCAGGTTGGCTCTTGCGGATTTGAGTGCTGCAAATTCACTGGATTTAAATGCGGCATTTCGTGCTTTCAGCATTCCACGTACCTCAGGGGTCATCCAGGGTTTCTGGTTGGCCCGTATAGTGATGGTCTTGATGACACAGACATCCTCTATGCATTTTTCCATGTAAGTAGACACTGACGCAGCATACTCCTCCAGGTTGGTGTGTTGACTGTCAGTTGCAGCCTTCTTGAACATGTCCCAGCCCATGCATTTAAAACAGTCCTGTAATACTGCCATAGCTCCCTCTGGCCACACCCTAACCTGCTTTACAGTAGGTTTTTCTCTGGTAAGCAGGGGGCCTTTATACAGGAATTGGCATCACAGAGATATGGTCTGAGGAGCCAAGGTGGGGGCAGGGGACTGCCTTAAATGCCTTCTTGATGTTTGTATAGGCTAGGTCCAGTGTGTTCACTCCCCTGGTTGCAAAGTCCACATGCTGGTAGTAATGTGGGAGAAATGTTTTCATGTTGCCCAGGTTAAAATCCCCAGCAACAATGAAAGCACCATCTGGGTGTGTAGTTTGCAAGTCGCCACGCTGTCCACACACTGATCCTGTCCACACACTGATCCTGTCCCAACAGTTTCCACCCTGTCCCTATACTATCCCTGTCCTCACATTGTCCCCACTGTCCCTGTTCCCACACTGTCTTCATATTGTCCCCACAGTCCCTTTTCCCACATTGCCACCACACTGTCCGTCTCCACACTGTCCCCACTCTGTCTCTGCCCCCACATTGCCCCTCACTGTCCCCACACCTTCTCTAAACCGTCCCCACCCCCACACGGTCTCCACACTGTCCCTGTCCCAACACTCCCCAGTGTCCTCACACTTTCCCTGTCTCCAGTCTTCCCTGTCCCCAAACTTTCCCTGTCCCCACCCTGTCACCATACTGTCCCCACACTGTCCTTGTCCCCACTGTCCCTGTCCCCACTGTCCCTGTCCCCACTGTCCCTGTCCCACCTGTCCCCCCACACTGTCCCCGTCCCCACACTGTCTCCACACTCTTCCTGTCCCCACAATGTATCCACACTCCCTATCCCTGTCCCCACACTGTGCCCACTGGATCCACAGTCCCTGTCCCCACACAGTCCCCGCACTGTTCCTATCCACACTGTCCTTGTCCCCACTGTCCCTGTCCCTGTCCCTGATCCCACACTGTCCCTGTCCCCACATTGTCACCACTGTCCCTGTCCACACTGTCCCCACACTGTCCCTGTCCCCACATTGTCCCTGCCCCCACAGTTTCCACACTCTCCATCCCCATTGTCCCTACACGTCCGTCCCCACAATGTATCCACACTGTCCCTGTCCCCACACTGTGCCCACTGGATCCACAGTCACTGTCCCCACACAGTCCCCGCACTGTTCCTGTCCACACTGTCCTTGTCCACACTGAGCCCACACTGTCCCTGTCCCCATACTGTCCCCATCCCCACACTGTCCCCGTCCCCACACTGTCCCTGTCCCCACATTGTCCCTGTATCCACAATGTCTATGTCCCCACCTGCCCTGTCTCTACTGTTCCTGTCCCCACTGTTCCAGTCCCCACACTGTCCCTGTCCCCATACTGTCCCCATCCCCACACTGTCCCCATCCCCACGCTGTCCCTGATCACACTGTCCCTGTCTCCACACTTTTCCTGTCGCCACACTGTCGCTGTCCCCACCCCCACACCCTCACCGTCGCCACAGTCCGTCTCCACACTGTCCCATTCCCCACCTGGTCCCCCCTGTCCCTGTCCCCACATTGTCCCCCCCCTGTCCCTTCCCCCCCCTGCCTCCCCACACTGTCCCTGTCCCCACACTCTTCCTGTCCCCACACTGTCCATGTCCCCACACTGGTTCCACGCAGTCCCTGTCTCCACACTGTCCCTGTCCCCACAGTGTCCCCACACTGTCCCTGTCCCCACATTGCCCCCTCACTGCCCCCACATTGTCCCTGTGCCAACTGTCTCCACACAGTTCCTGTCCCCACAGTTTCCATGGTGACCCGGCCGGCGGAAAATGATGTGGGTCGGTGGGGAGGAGAGGGAGGGGGGGGAGGGGGAGGGAGACGGATGGGAGGGGGGAGAGGGAGGGTGGGGGGGATGGGAAGGGGGGGAGAGAGGGAAGGGGGGGGGGAGAGAGGGATAGGAGGGGCGAGGGAGAGATAGGGAGGGGAGAGGGAGGGAGAAGGGGAGGGGGGAGGTTAGAATGTCAGTCTCCACACTGTCCCTGTCCCCACATTGTCCCCTGTCCCCACACTGTCCCTGTCCCCACTGTCCCTGTCCCCACACTGTCCCTGTCCCCACACTGTCCCTGTCCCCACACTGTCCCCTGTTTATTCCCCCACACTGTCCCTGCCCCCACACTGTCCCTGTCCCCACACTGTCCCCTGTCCCCACACTGTCCACTGTCCCCACGCCTGTCCCTGCCCCCACACTGTCCCTGTCCCCACACTGTCCCTGTCCCCACACTGTCCCTGCCCCCACACTGTCCCTGTCCCCACACTGTCCCTGTCCCCACACTGTCCCTGTCCCCACACTGTCCCTGTCCCCACACTGTCCCTGTCCCCACACTGTCCCTGTCCCAACACTGTCCCTGTCCCCACTGTCCCTGTCCCCACACTGTCCCTGTCCCCACACTGTCCCTGTCCCCACACTGTCCCTTTCTCCACACTGTCCCTGTCCCCACACTGTCCCTTTCTCCACACTGTCCCTGTCCCCACACTGTTCCTGTAGCAATGTTACAACATTTTGAGATTTAAAAAATCAAGTCTGCAATTTATCCCATCAGATAAAGCATAAAAATAAGTTTAATTTGACACCTAATTGACTTTCATATCTCAAGTATTTAAAAGGTTATGGCCGTTTTCATACTCGGAAAGTAGCATCTTGTTCCCTATTGATGTTCTATGGACATAACTAAAAAGCTGTGATCGTGGACAGTCAAAAGCCCATAACCTTATTAAAAATTAAGAGAACTGAATGAAATTTTCAGTTATCATAGATTGAACCATTCTTAAACAAATATAAAATAATCTTACTTGGATGACCTGAAATTAAAGCAGATAATTAGTTAGTTACCCAATTGGAGCTAATTTCAAACTTCAATTACTAGATCTAAACATCTATCAATTTCTTAATAAATGATTTTTAAATAGCCTAAGTGTCCAAATAATATTCACAAATAATTCACAATAAAACATGATTTATAGGCCAAATGGAAGGAATTTAGTGTTCAATTGCTGTAAATAAATGTCCATTTAAATCGGCTTTCTAGTGGGATCCTGTGAACGCGCTGGTTTAGAACGTTGACATTGCGGTGGATTTGTGCCTCAAATGCCCAGAAAAATACTGCGGGATATAATGGGCCCAAAATGAGCTACTCGCAACATTAAACGTTGTATAAAGGGATCTTAAGAAGCCCTTTTTAATGTAAAAATAAACAGCCTACCTTCTGTTGTCTGCTGTATGAGACCCTGCCCGTTGTCGGCCGTCAGGGGTTTAGAGGTTAATTTTTAAACTACTATAACACTTAGATAAAGCTCGTAAAACTAATAATAGCTCAAGTGAGGGAATCTCCCAGCGATTTCCGTTAATAATTAACTAGGCTGAACATCCTCGATTTGAACAGCCTAGAGAAAATCGCGTTTTAAACCCGCCCCCCTCTAAACGGCGCCACAATCGCGCACACGGGCTGGGACAGATTTTCAGCGACGTTTCAGGTAGGCTTTGCAACATACCTAGTTCCTGTCCCCACAATGTCCCAGTCCAAATTGTCCCCACACTGTGCCCACTGTCCCAGACCACATTGTCCCTGTCCCGACACTGTCCCTGTCTCCACTGTCCCTGTCCCCACAGTCCCTGTCCACATTGTCTCCACACTGTCCCTGTCCCACTGTCCCCACACGGTCCCTGTTCCCACACTGTTCCAGCCCCCACTGTCCCTGTCCCCACACTGTCCCTGTCCCCACTGTCCCTGTCTCCACACTGTCCCTGTCCCCACACTGTCCCTGTCTCCACTGTCCCTTTCTCCACACTGTCCCTGTCCCCACACTGTTCCTGTCGCCACACTGTCCCCATACGGTCCCTGTCCACACTGTCTCTGTCCCTGCTGTCCCCACACTGTCCCTGTCCACTGTCCCCACATTGTCACTGTCCTCACACTGTCCCTGTCCCCACACTGTCCCTGTCGCCATACTGTCCCAACACTGTCCCTGTCCCCGTCCCCACACTGTCCCTGTCCCCACACTGTCCCTGTCTCCACTGTCCCTGTTCCCACACTGTCCCCGCCCTGTCCCCACTGTCCCTGTCCCAACATTGTCCCCACATTGTCACCACTGTCCCTGTCCACACTGTCACCACCCTGTCCCTGTGGTGTATCTGGACTTCCAGAAGGCTTTCGACAAGGTCCCACATAAGAGATTAGTATACAAACTTAAAGCACATGGCATTGGGGGTTCAGTATTGATGTGGATAGAGAACTGGCTGGCAAACAGGAAGCAAAGAGTAGGAGTAAACGGGTCCTTTCCACAATGGCAGGCAGTGACTAGTGGGGTACCGCAAGGCTCAGTACTGGGACCCCAGCTATTTACAATATATATTAATGATCTGGATGAGGGAATTGAAGGCAATATCTCCAAGTTTGCGGATGACACTAAGCTGGGGGGCAGTGTTAGGTGTGAGGAGGATGCTAGGAGACTGCAAGGTGACTTGGATAGGCTGGGTGAGTGGGCAAATGTTTGGCAGATGCAGTTTAATGTGGATAAATGTGAGGTTATCCATTTTGGTGGCAAAAACGGGAAAGCAGATTATTATCTAAACGGTGGCCGATTGGGAAAGGGGGAGATGCAGCGAGACCTGGGTGTCATGGTACACCAGTCATTGAAGGTAGGCATGCAGGTGCAGCAGGCAGTAAAGATAGCGAATGGCATGTTGGCTTTCATAGCAAGAGGATTTGAGTATAGGAGCAGGGAGGTTCTACTGCAGTTGTATAGGGTCTTGGTGAGACCACACCTGGAGTATTGCGTGCAGTTTTGGTCTCCAAATCTGAGGAAGGACATTATTGCCATAGAGGGAGTGCAGAGAAGGTTCACCAGACTGATTCCTGGGATGTCAGGACTGTCTTATGAAGAAAGACTGGATAGACTTGGTTTATACTCTCTAGAGTTTAGGAGATTGAGAGGGGATCTTATAGAAACTTACAAAATTCTTAAGGGGTTGGACAGGCTAGATGCAGGAAGATTGTTTCCGATGTTGGGGAAGTCCAGGACAAGGGGTCACAGCTTAAGGATAAGGGGGAAATCCTTTAAAACCGAGATGAGGAGAACTTTTTTCACACAGAGAGTGGTGAATCTCTGGAACTCTCTGCCACAGAGGGTAGTTGAGGCCAGTTCATTGGCTATATTTAAGAGGGAGTTAGATGTGGCCCTTGTGGCCAAGGGGATCAGAGGGTATGGAGAAAAGGCAGGTACGGGATACTGAGTTGGATGATCAGCCATGATCATATTAAATGGCGGTGCAGGCTCGAAGGGCCGAATGGCCTACTCCTGCACCTAATTTCTATGTTTCTATGTTTCTATGTCCCTGTCCCAACATTGTCACCACTGTCCCTGTCCCCACAATGTTCCTGTCCCCGCACTCTCTCCACATAATCCACACACTGTCTCCACACTGTCCCTGTCCCCACATTGTCCCTGTGCCAACACTGTTCCTGTCCCCACTGTCCCTGTCCCTACACTATCCCCGTCCCCACACTCTTCCTGTCCCCACAATGTATCCACACTGTCCCTGTCCCCACAGTGTGCCCACTGGATCTACAGTCCCTGTCCCCACATTTTCTCCACACTGTTCCTGTCCCCACACGGTCCCCGCACTGTTCCTTGTCCACACTGACCCCACACTGTCCCTGTCCCCACATTGTCACCACTGTCCCTGTCCACACACCACTGTCTCCACAATGTTCCTGTCCTCAGACTCTCTCCACGTTATCCCCACATTGTCCCTGTGCCAACTGTCTCCACACAGTCCCTGTCCCCACACTGACCCCACACTGTCCCTATCCCCACATTGCCCCCTCACTGTCCCCAAATTGCCCCCACAATGTCTCCACACAGTTCCTGTCCCCACAGTGGCCCCATACTGTCCCTGTGCCCTCTGTCCCCACACAGTTTCCACACTGTCCCCACCCACCGGGCCAGATCCACAACATCAACCAAAACCAGAGCCACATTTTTTACTCGAGCGCCAACGGCCGCCAGACGTTTCCCGCCTCATCGCCAGAGCGCCCCCCAGTGGCGGGTCGGTGAACCTGCTCCAGAGCGCCCCCCCAGTGGCAGGGCAGCGGTTGCCATGGAGACCGCGGGCCAGATCAGGGTCGGTCCGTGCTGCAATTTCCATGGTGACCTGGCTGGCAGAAAATGATGTGGGTCGGTGGGGGAGAGAGAGGGATGGGAGGGGGAGATAGGGAGGGGAGAGGGAGAGAGGAGTGGGGAGGTTAGAATGTCATAGTCTCCACACTGTCCCTGTCCCCACACCGTCCCTGTCCCCACACCGTCCCTGTCCCCACACTGTCCCTGTCCCCACACTGTCCCTGTCCCCCCTGTCCCTGTCCCCACACTGTCCCTGTCCCCACACTGTCCCTGTCCCCACACTGTCCCTGTCCCCACACTGTCCCTGTCCCCACACTGTCCCTGTCCCCACACTGTCCCTGTCCCCACACTGTCCCTGTCCCCACACTGTCCCTGTCCCCACACTGTCCCTGTCCCTATACTGTCACTACACTGTCCCTGTCCCCGCTGTCCCCATCTCCACACTGTCCCCACACTATCCCTGTCCCCACACTGTACCTGTCTCCTCACTGTCCCTTTCTCCACACTGTCCCTGTCCCCACAGTCTCCACAGTGTTCCTGTCCCCACACTGTCCCCATGTTACTGTCTCCACACTGTCCCCACACTGTCCCTGTCCCCATACTGTCTCCACATTGTCCCTACACTGTCTCCATCGTTCCTAGCCCAACACTGTCCCTGTCCCCACATTGTCCCCACTGTCCCCACACGGTCCCTGTCCCCACACTGTCCCTGTCCCTGTTGGCCCCATACTGTCTTCACTGTCCCCACACTGTCTCCACACTGTCCCAATCCCCACATTCTCCACACTGTCCCCACACTGTCCCCACATTGTTCCTGTCCCCCCATTGTTCCTGTCCCTGTCCCCACACTGTTCATGTCCCCACACTGTCTCTGTCCCCACACTGTCCATGTTCACACTGTCCCTGTATCCACACTGTCCTTGTCCCCACACTGTCCCTGTCCCCATCCTGTCTCCACATTATAACCATATATAATATAACCATATAACAATTACAGCACGGAAACAGGCCATCTCGACCCTTCTAGTCCGTGCCGAACACGTATTCTCCCCTAGTCCCATATACCTGCGTTCAGACCATAACCCTCCATACCTTTCCCGTCCATATAACTATCCAATTTATTTTTAAATGATAAAAACGAACCTGCCTCCACCACCTTCACTGGATGCTCATTCCACACAGCCGCCACTCTCTGAGTAAAGAAGTTCCCCTCATGTTACCCCTAAACTTCTGTCCCTTAATTCTCAAGTCATGTCCCCTTGTTTGAATCTTCCCTACTCTCAGTGGGAAAAGCTTATCCACGTCAACTCTGTCTATCCCTCTCATCATTTTAAAGACCTCTATCAAGTCCCCCCTTAACCTTCTGCGCTACAAAGAATAAAGCCCTAACTTGTTCAACCTTTCTCTGTAACTTAGTTGCTGAAACCCAGGCAACATTCTAATAAATCTCCTCTGTACTCTCTCTATTTTGTTGACATCCTTCCTATAATTAGGCGACCGAAATTGTACACCATACTCCAAAATTGGCCTCACCAAGGCCTTGTACAATTTTAACATTACATCCCAACTTCTATACTCAATGCTCAGATTTATAAAGGCCAGCACACCAAAAGCTTTCTTTACCACCCTATCTACATGAGATTCCACTTTCAGGGAACTGTGCACAGTTATTCCCAGATCCCTCTGTTCACCTGCATTCTTCAATTCCCTACCATTTACCATGTACGTCCTATTTTGATTTGTCCTGCCAAGATGTAGCACCTCACAGTTATCAGCATTAAACTCCATCTGCCATATTTCAGCCCACTCTTCCAACTGGCATAAATCTCTCTGTAGACTTTGAATCTTCATTATCCACAACCCCACCTATCTTAGTATCATCTGCATACTTACTAATCCAATACAGTCCCCACACTGTCTCCATAGTTCCTAGCCCCACACTGTTCCTGTCCCCACATTGTCCCCACTGTCTCCACACTGTCCCTGTCCTTACACTGTCTCCACACTGTCCCTGTCCCCACACTGTCCCTGTCCCCGCTGTGCTGACCCCATACTGTCTCCACACTGTCCCCACACTGTCCCTGTCCCCACACTGTTTCTGTCCCGACACTGTCCCTGTCCCAACACTGTCCCTGTCCCCACACTGTCCCTGTCCCCACACTGTCCCTGTCCCCACACTGTCTCCACACTGTCCCCACACTGTCCCCACACTGTCCCTTTCTCCACACTGTCCCTGTCCCCACACTGTCCCCACACTGTCTCTGTCCCCACATTGTCCCTGTCCCCACACTGTCCCTGTCCCCACTTTCCCTGTCCCCCCTATCTCCACCCTGTCTCCACATTATCCCCCCTTACCCGTCCCCACTATCTCCACACTGTCCCTGTCCCCACTGTCCCTGTCCACATACTGTCTCCACATTGTCCCCACACTGTCTCCATAGTTCCTGTCCCCACACTGTCTCCATACTGTCCCTACACTGTCTCTACACTGTCTCCACACTGTCCCTGTTCCCCCACACTGTCCCTGTCCCCACACTGTCCCTGTCCCCACACTGTCCCTGTCCCCACACTGTCCCTGTCCCCACACTGTCCCCACTGAGTTCCCTGACCCCACACTGTCCCTGTCCCCCCACTGTCCCTGTCCCCACATTGTCCCTGTCCCCACACTGTCCCTGTCACCACTGTCCATACACTGTCCCTGTCCCAACACTGTCCCTGTCCCCACTGTCCCCCTGTCCCCACTGTCCCTGTCCCCACTGTCCCTGTCCCCACTGTGCCTGTCCCCCCACTGTCCCAGTCCCCACACTATCCCTGTCCCCACACTGTCCCTGTCCCCACTGTCCCTGTCCCCACACTCTCCCTGTCCCCACACTGTCCCTGTCACCACTGTCCTACACTGTCACTGTCCTTGCCCCCACTGTCCCCTGCCCCCACTGTCCCTGTCCCCACTGTCCCTGTCCCCACACTGTCCCTGTCCCCACACTGTCCCTGTCCCCCCACACTGTCCCTGTCCCCACACTGTCCCTGTCCCCACACTGTCCCTGTCCCCCCACTGTCCCTGTACCCGCATACTGTGTCCACATTGTCCCCACACTGTCTCCACAGTTCCTGGCCCCACACTGTCTCCACATTATCCCCACTGTCCCTGTCCCCACTCTGTCCTTGTCTCCACTGTCCCTGTCCCCACTGTCCCTGTCCACACTGTCCCTGTCCTCACACTGTCCCGGTCTCCCCACACTGTCCTTGTCCCCACATTGTCCCTGTCCCCACACTGTCTCCACATTATCCCCACACTGTCCCTGTCCCCACACTGTCTCCATACTGTCCCTACACTGTCTCATAACTGTCCTTGTCCCAACACTGTCCCTGCCCCCACTGTCCCTGCCCCCCACTGTCCCTGTCCCCACTGTCCCTGTCCCCCACTGTCCCTGTCCCCACGTTGTCCCCACACTGTCCGTGTCCACACGCTGTCCCTGTCCCCACTGTCCCTGTCCCCACACTGTCCCCCTCCCCTGTCCCTGTCCCCACACTGTCCCTGTCCCCACGCTGTCCCCACACTGTCCCTGTCCACACTCTCCTGTCCCTGTCTCCACACTGTCCCTGTCCCCACACTATCCCGGTCCACATTATCCCCCCTGACCCGTCACCCACTATCTCCACATTGTCCCTGTCTCCACACTGTCCCTGTCCCCACACTGTCTGCACATTGTTCCAGTCCCCACACTGTCCCGGTCCACACTGTCCACAAACTGTCCCTGTCCTTACACTGTCACTGCCCCCACACTGTCCCTGTCCCCGTTGGCCCCATACTGTCTCCACTGTCCCCACACTGTCCCAATCCCCACACTCTCCACACTGTTTATGTCCCCACACTGTCCCTGTCCACACTGTCCCCACATTGTTCCTGTCCTCACACTGTCTCTGTCCCTTTCCACATTGTCCCATTCCACATTGTCCCTGTATCCACACTGTCCTTGTCCGCACACTGTCCTTGTCCCCATACTGTCTCCACATTGTCCCCACACTGTCTCCATAGTTCCTGGCCCCACACTGTCCCTGTCCCCACACTGTCTCCACACTGTCCGTCTCCACACTGTCCCTGTCCCCACACTGTCCATGTCCCCACGCTGTCCCTGTCCCCACACTGTCCCTGTAGTAGCCATTTGACCTGTTTTGCATGTCATTGTGGATGGCATGTTCCTTTAAATTTTAGACTGCCCGTTATAATGTGGGTGGGCTTTATGACGTGTCTTTGGGCGTGTTTATGCAACTTAACTGCTTGCGTGGTAGTTTAGTTGGTTAGATTTGTTTTGTTTAGAGTGAAGAGGGAGAAGGTTAATCCTTCAACCATGTCAAGCCACATGTCAAGATCATGTGAAGCATAAAGACACGAGGAATTTTCTAGTATCTGAGGTAATGAGCTGGAGTTCGAAGAAGATTGCCGGAACAAGTCGGAAAACCTTCGATGTATCTTACTGTTTTATATCTACAATAAAGAAAATATTCATTAAAAGACGGTGTGCTGAAGCTTTATGAAAGGAGAAGCTCTGACGGTCTCTGGGGCAGCTTGCATGCGTACCGAAGATATTCCCCTTATCCCGTCTCACCCAATTAGTGGCTAGGGAGTTAATTCCTGAAAGATTTGAAAAATCTGCCGCTACAATAAGTCGAAGGATACCTCTGTCAGGGGGGTAATTGCCAGTCCCAGAGAGTGGGACAGAGGAGAAGATAGAAGCGAACCTCCGGCGGGGGTAAATACCAGTCCCTGAGATAGGGACAAAAGATCGAAGTGCAAAGGCTAAGACCTCGGAGAGGCGCAGCCAGAGCAGGACGACCAGGCTGAGACCTCGGAGAGGCGCAGCCATAGAAGATTGGTTCCAATCGTGGAACTGAAGAAGAAATACCAGTCCCAGAGAGTGGGACAGAAGATTTAATTGAAGACGGCAGGGCTAAGACCTCGGGGAGGCATAGCCAAAGAAAGAAGATTGGTTCCAATCGTGGAACTGAAGAAAATCTCGGCCAGGAAGAGCCTTGAGGTCTATCAACAGCATCGGAACGTATCTGAAGACGTATCACTGGATTTGTGAGTACGAATCGATTATTACCTTTTGAATTAAAATCACGGTTTTAATTAAAAGAATTCTGTTACAGAGCTCAAGAAGCTGTTTTCTCCAGCGTGTCTGAGAAAGGCAGGCCGACCTTGGATTGTTTTGAATCTCTTGTGATAAAGTGCATTCCATTTGAATTAGCATAATTTATTTTACACCTGGAATTACACCCGGGAGGCGCTACAGGTCTCTCCGTTGCCGAACCAGCAGCAGACGAGGAACAGCTTCTTTCCGCAATCTGCCAAGACCACTCTACTAAAGAACAACGTACCTCGGTGACTGCCCCCCCCCCCCCCCCCCCCCCCCCCCCCCCCCCCCCCCCCCCAAGGAGGAAAGACTTAGATATTTATTTTTTATTCAAATCGTTTGCTATGTCGCTCTTCAAGGGAGATGCTAAATGCATTTCGTTGTCTCTGTACTGTACACTGACATTGACAATTAAAATTGAATCGGAATCGGAATCGGAATCGGAATTAGAGAGAGGTTCTCTACATTATCGGTATGTTTTAGTTTTGGAAGAAACTGTTGATAATAACAAAGTCACTTAGAAGCAGAGACTTTTTCGACTAATTTAAAGACTTGGCAATCTGCCAAGACCTCTTTTAAATCGTGAATAAAGATGAAGATGAGGGCAGAGCTATGCCAGAAGAGCCACGAGGTGGTGAGGAAAGACCAAGACAACTTGAAGAAACAGATATTTCACTTGCTGCCTGTTGGAGGGAAACCGAGAAAGAGAGAAATGAATTATGGTTGCAGGTTACCAGAGTAATTAATACACAGAAAAAACTAATGGAATCAGAAGAGAACCAGGACAAGGTGGAGGAGAAATTACGCCTGATAAGTAGCCTTAACCAGGAGCTGAAAGAGAAGCAGGACACACTGCTGGAAGCAGAGTGTTCTCAAGAGGAACGTGAAAGACATTAGAAGTGGGATTCCGAAAATATGGAGTATTATGATGAATCCAACGATGCTGCAGAAGCATGGTTAGAGCAAGTTGACAAAAGTAAATGTAGCAGAAAAGAAGATACTAAGCATGAAGAAGAAGGTGATGAAATAGAACCGGGAGATAGTATCTCAAATGTATCTTCACGAAGATCAGGCCGTAAATCTGGTAGCTCAGCCAGTTCGGTTTCGAGGGCTTCTGCTCGTTTGGGAGCCAAGGCTGAGCTAGCAGCGCTCTCAATAGAAGCGGATGCTATGAAGAAAAAACGTGAGATGGCCCGACGGCAAGGAGGGATGATGCAACAGATGGCCCGACGGCAAGGAGACGATGCAACAGATGGCCCGACGGCAAGAAGAGATGATGCAACAGATGGCCCGACGGCAAGAAGAGAAGATGCAACAGATGGCCCGACAGCAAGAAGAGAAGATGCAACAGATGGCCCGACGGCAAGAAGAGAAGATGCAACAGATGGCCCGACAGCAAGAAGAGATGATGCAACAGATGGCCCGACAGCAAGAAGAGATGATGCAACAGATGGCCCGACAGCAAGAAGAGATGATGCAACAGATGGCCCGACGGCAAGAAGAGATGCGCGATGTCAGGAACAACTGGAATTAGATACAAAGTTGAAGGTGGCTAAACCAGGAAGGGCATACTGGAAAGTGAAGGGTCTAGATGCAGCTCTAGATCGTCAAAGATGATGAGCTCTGGACAGAGAGCCAAAACTGCTCAGAGTGAATTGGCTGTTGGATCGAATCCACGGTCAAAGTCCACAGGCACCTTGGATTGGAAAACCTAAATAGGTTGAGTGAACCTTCAGCTCAGCAAATGGGTGCTAGTCCACAACTAGTTACTATGGGAACATCCATACAAACTCGAGATGGACCAGTGGACCAAGGAGAAGGGAATCAGGTTGATTTATTGGCACTGTTGAATAAGCAATCTGAATTCAACGAGATTATAGCTCGACAAAATACCTCTCTCAATCTGCCACCAGTTGAAATTCCTACGTATGGTGGAGATCCTTTGGAGTATGAAACTTTCTTAAGGGCACTAGAGGAGGTATTAGAGACGAAAGTTAAGGATGAAAAGGAGCGCTTACGATTTCTGGTGAAGTACACAAAAGGAAGGGTGAAGGTGCTTGTGGAAAGTTGTCAGATGGAGCCAGGCAACCAGGGCTATAATAAGGCGAGAAGATTACTAAAGGAACGTTTTGGTGATGAACAGAGGATTGCGAATGCATACATTGAAAAGGCCCATGCTTGGAAAGAAATCAAGCCAGAAGATGTGGATAAATTGAGTGAATGTGCAATATTTCTGAGAAGATGTTGCAGCTCGATGAAAAATCTTGGCTACATGGAGGAAGTTAATCTTTCAAGTAATATGAGAATCATCATTAACAAGTTGCCCAGAAGAATGAGAGAAAAGTGGAGATATAAGGCTGGTAAATTACGAGATAAGAGCAAACAAGTAGCCAGACTACCAGATCTGGTGGAATTTTTAGAAAGAGAAGTACGGTACATGTCAGATTCATGCAGCGGGATTATTGAAGAAGCCAAGCCACTTGCAATTCATAAGGGTTCTACCTAGGTCAAAACTAAACAATAGACAGGGCCTAAGAAAAGCAATTTTGCTACCAATATAATACCTGAAAAGGTGTTGGGTGGTGCCAAAGAGGATGCACCGACCAGAAAGAACGAATTTTGTCCATTTTGTGATGGAGTAGGTCACACCATAAGATGGTGTCGTAAATTTAAAGACAAGAAATATGAAAAAAAGATGGACTTTTTAAAAAGGAATGGAATCTGCTATGGATGTTTAAAGAAGGGGCACATGGTAAAATACTGCAAGTGCCCAATAATTTGTGACAAATGTAAGCAGAATCATCCTGATGTGCTTCATACTGTAAAGAAAGAGCCAGATCTTACTGAGCAGAAAAAGGAGTCAGCGGCTATTAATGCTATCACCTCGCCTCAAGTAACTGCAC
Organism: Leucoraja erinaceus; assembly: GCF_028641065.1. NCBI lineage: Eukaryota > Metazoa > Chordata > Chondrichthyes > Rajiformes > Rajidae > Leucoraja > Leucoraja erinaceus. The sequence goes on from NW_026576319.1 coordinate 104,800, forward strand.
ATATTGGGGCCGGAGAGAAAGCATGCATTTTCTCTATTTTACCAGTACAAGTGAGAAATGGGGAAACTAATGTAGTGTTGCAAACATATGCATTTCTGGATCATGGAAGTTCAGCTACTTTTTGCATAGAGAATTTGATGAGAAGGTTGGACATTACGGGAGAGAAAGTTAAAATTCAAATACGTACCATGAATAAAGAAAAGGATTACCATAGTTATTATATAACAAGTATGGAGATATTCAGTTTGGATGAAGATAATTTTATTCCAATTTCAGAGGTTTTCACACATGAAACAATGCCTGTTGGTCGTCAAAATGTACCCAGATGTGAAGACTTACAGCAATGGCCTTACCTGAAAGATGTCAAAATAACAAAGATAAATTCTGATATTGACTTACTTATTGGAACTATATAACCATATATGGTTATATGGAACGAATGCTCTGAGAGCATTAGAACCTGTACAGATAATTAGGAGCCAAGGGGATGGACCGTATGCTATGAAGACCCTACTAGGATGGGTTATCTATGGCTCCTTGTGTAAGAATAAGGAAAGCACCAGCAAAATGAAATGCCATGCGGTTGCTGTTAACCAAATATCTACAGGTTAATTTGAAAAGCTGTTAATGAAGCAATATAACCATGACTTCAATGAAAATACCAGCCAGGAATATGAAGAAATGTCTAGAGAAGAATTACAATTCTTAGATATTATGAACCATTCAGTTAAGATGAAAAATGGACATTATTGTTTGGATTTACTTTTCAAGCAAGAAAGTGTTAATTTACCGAATAATCGTTATATGGCTGAACAGCATATTCAAGGTTTGAAACGTAAGTTTGATAAGAACACGAAATTCCAAGAGGAATATACATCCTTCTTACAGAATATGATAAATAATGATTATGCCGAAAGGATATCAACGAATCAACTATATCGAGATGATGGAGAGATCTGGTATATTCCGCACCATGGGGTGTACCACTCGAAGAAAGGGACATTGAGGGTGGTCTTTGAATTCGCGGCAGTCTTTAAAGGGACATCGCTTAACAGTGAATTACTGCAAGGTCCAGACCTTACCAACTCACTCATTGGAGTTCTCATCAAATTTAGGCAAGAACCGATAGCTTTCATCAAGTGAAAGTAACTGGTAAACATATTGATTATCTGTGATTCTTATGGTGGCCTGAAGGGGATGTGCAACAAGACCTTGTTGATTACCGAATGAAAGTACATCTTTTCGGAGCAGTGTCATCTCCAAGTTGTGCGAATTTCGCTTTGAGGAAAACAGCAGAGGATAATAAAGATTATTTCCCAGAGGAGGTAATTTCCACTTTGTTAAATAATTTTTACGTGGACGATCGCCTAAAATCCATAGCTATTGAGGCAATTCAAATGGTGAAACACCTAACCTCTCTCTGCAATAAGGGAGGATTTGTACTTACCAAGTGGGTCAGCAACAGTCGTGCGGTTTTGGAAAGCATTCCACCAGATGACAGAGCGGAAGAAACCAAGGTGTTGGATTTAGACAAAGACAACTTGCCAATGGAAAGGGCACTGGGACTGCACTGGTGTGTAGAAACGGATGTGTTTAAGTTTAAATTGTCGATTCAGGAACGACCATGCACAAGAAGGGGTATCTTATCTGTGATTGGTTCAGTATACGATCCTTTGGGATTTCTTGCACCATTTCCACTGCTAGCCAAGTTAATTTTACAGAATCTGTGTAGAGAAAAACTTGGTTGGGATGAGAGTATCTCAAACATCCTCGCACAGTTGGACAGAATGGTTAAAAGACCTCCACAAAATTTCAAAGTTTAAGGTAGATCGGTGTATAAAGCCTAAAACCTTTGGTAAAATCGGAAATGCACAACTGCATCACTTTTCGGATGCCAGCGAAAGTGGTTATGGGACTGTTTCATACTTAAGACTACAAAATGTAAACAAAAGAGTGCATGTTGCATTCGTAATGGGAAAAGCCAGAGTAGCACCATTGAAGCAAATGACGATTCCCAGAATGGAACTTACAGCAGCCATCTTAGCTGTTAAAATTGACATAATGCTGAGAAAGGAACTGCAATTTCAACTGGAAGAATCTACCTTCTGGACCGTTAGCACTACGGTTTTGAAATACATTAACAATGAAAACAAACGTTTTATGAGATTTGTTGCAAATAGTTTCCTTTGTACTAGGAGCTACTAATGTTTCTCAATGGAGATATGTTAATACAAAGGAAAATCCTGCTGATGAAGCCTCTAGGGGACAAACAGCAAATTGCTTTCTTAATAACAAGAGATGGATCAATGGGCCAAATTTCTTAGTAAGCCAAGTAGAGAATGGCCAAAGCTTGAACTCGGATTTGAAATCTCTACAAAAGATCCGGAAATTAAACAAAACATTTCGGTGAATGTGATTGAAGAAAACTCATATGACACCGTGAATAATTTAATTACCCACTTTTCATCATGGAATAAATTGATAACATCGGTAGCCTGGTTTCTTAAAATAAAAACAAGATTGTTGATGATGATTCGGGAAAAAAAACAACTAACAGAAAGTATCTTGGAGGAGAATCCCGAGGAAAGGGAAAAGGAGATCAAAGTCCAGATGCAAGTTTTTGAAGCTTCACATAGCCAACTATGTCTTGATGATCTCCTCAAAGCAGAACATGGGATCATTTCTTTCTGTCAAAGACAGAAATACAAAGAAGAGATATTAACATTGCAAGCTGGAGGAGAGGGGGTAAAAAGAAGTAGTCAATTGTATAAGCTCGACCCAATCTGGGAAGGAGATCTTCTGCGGATGGGTGGGCGCCTAAACAGATTGGCAATGCCTGAAGAAATGAAACGTCCTATCATTTTCGCTAAGGACTTTTACATAACGACATTATTATTACGGCATATTCATGAACAAATTGGGCATGGAGGAAGAAATTACATGTTATCCCAACCGTAAAAAATATTGGGTTACCAAGGCTAATTCGGCAGCAAGGAAGATAATAAAAAATTGCATCATATGCATGCGAGAGCGTGGGAAACTTGGTATCCAAAAGATGGCAGACTTGCCTGTGGGGAGGATCACTCCAGACAAACCTCCATTCACGGATGTGGGGGTGGATTATTTTGTTCCAATGGAGGTTAAGAGAGGACGTAGCCTTGTGAAAAGATATGGTGTGATCTTCTTGTATGGCAAGTAGAGCGGTACATCTTGAAGTTGCATCTACACTCGACACGGACTCATGTATTCAGGCATTAAGGAGATTTATTTGTCGACGGGGTCAAGTTACTTCGTTAAGATCGGATAATGGTTCAAATTACGTTGGAGCAGATAGGGAACTAAAAAAGGCACTCAAAGACTTAAATCAGGATAAAATCAAATATACTATGCTTCAACAAGGCATAAAATGGACCTTTAATCCTCCAATGGATTCCCATCATGGTGGTATTTGGGAACGATTAATTCGTATAATACGAAATGTGCTGCGCTCCGTTCTTAGACAACACATTTTGGATGATGAAGGGTTACAAACACTGTTTTGTGAAATTGAGGCAATTTTAAATGATCGACCTATTACGAAAGTTCTGATGATCCTAATGACCTGGAAGTACTCACACCAAATCATATTCTTCTGCTGAAAACCAATCCAACACTTCCACCTGGGCTTTTTGTAAAAGAGGATTTGTATATGAAACGTAGATGGAAGCAAGTACAATATATGACAAATCTTTTTTGGAGGAGATGGATACAAGAGTATTTGCCTTTAATCTAAGAACGACAACGATGGCTAAGGATTAAAAGGAACTTTGTTCCGGGCGACATTGTGTTGGTGGCTGACTCTATTGCATCTTGAGGTTCTTGGTTAATGGGAAAAATACTAGAAATCATGCCTGATGTTCAGGGTTTGGTGTGTATGGTGCGACTGAAAACAAAAAACAATGTTTTAATAAGACCAATAACGAAGTTGTGCTTGCTTCTAGAAGGCGAAAGTGAAGATGGAAGAGACGATAAAGAATTGTGATTGCAGATTTATAGTGCATGCTATTTTTTCCTCGTTAGTATAGTGGTTAGTATCCATGCCTAGCACGCGGGAGATTGGGGTTTGATTTCCCGACGAGGAGCTACAGCTTTCTATTCCCTGATCTTTTGATTTTGATTTTGATGTATGTTAAGCCTTTATGACCACTTTTTTGATGTTTATTGGTAATTGCCTCATTATGTATTCGGAACAATTAGGGGCTGGTATGTAGTGGCCATTTGACCTGTTTTGCATGTCATTGTGGATGGCATGTTCCTTTAAATTTTAGACTGCCCGTCATAATGTGGGTGGGATTTATGATGTGTCTTTGGGCGTGTTTATGCAACTTAACTGCTTGCGTGGTAGTTTAGTTGGTTAGATTTGTTTTGGAGTGAAGAGGGAGAAGGTTAATCCTTCAACCATGTCAAGCCACATGTCAAGATCATGTGAAGCATAAAGACACGAGGAATTTTCTAGTATCTGAAGTAATGAGCTGGAGTTCGAAGAAGATTGCCGGAACAAGTCGGAAAACCTTCGATGTATCTTACTGTTTTATATCTACAATAAAGAAAATATTCATTAAAAGACGGTGTGCTGAAGCTTTATGAAAGGAGAAGCACTGAAGGTCTCTGGGGCAGCTTGCATGCGTACCGAAGATATTCCCCTTATCCCGTCTCACCCAATTAGTGGCTAGCGAGTTAATTTCCTGAAAGTAGGTATGTTACAAAACCTACCTGAATCGTGGCTGAGCATCTGCCCCACCCCTTGTGTGCGATTTTGGCGCTGTTTAGAGGGGGCGGGTTTAAAACGCGATTTTTACTAGGCTGTTCCAATCGAAAATGTTCAGCCTAGTAAATCATTAACGGAAAATCGCTGAAAGACCCCGTCGCAAAAGGTATTATTAGTTTTTATGGCCTTGTATAATATTTATAGTAGTTTAAAAATCACTCTCTCACTCCGCAACCTCTCGCAGCCCCAGGGTTTTATACAGCAAACAATTAAAGGTATGTACCTTATTTTTACATTAAATGGGGCTTGTTTATAACCCTATATATAAAGTTTTCTATAGCGAGTAGCTCATTTTGGGCTCTTTATATCCCGCAGTATTTTTCTGGGCACTTGAGGGCACAAAACCAGCTCAATGTGAACGTTCTAAACCAGCGCGTTCACAGGAACCCACTAGAAAGCCGATTTAAATTGACTTTAATTTACAGCAATTGAACACTAAATTCCTTCCATTTGGCCTATAAATTGATGTAAATTAGATTTTAAAATCATGTTTTATTGTGAATTATTTGTGAATATTATTTGGACACTTGGGCTATTTAAAAATGTTAATCATTTATTAAGAAATGGATAGATGTTTAGTTCGGTAATTGAAGTTTGAAATTAGCTACAATTGGGTAACTAACTAATTATATACTTTAATTTCAGGTCATCCAAGTAAGATTATTTTATATTTGTTTCAGAATGCTTCAATCTATGATACCTGAAAATTTCATTCAGTTCTCTTAATTTTTAAGAAGGTTATGGGCTTTTGACTGTCCACGATCACAGCTTTTTTGTTATGTCCATAGAAAATCAATAGGGAACAAGATGCTAATTTCCGAGTATGAAAATGGCCATAACTTTTTTACTACTTGAGATATGAAAGTGAATTAGGTGTCAAATTAAACTTATTGTTATGCTTTATCTGATGGGATAAATTGCAGACTTGATTTTTTAAATCTCAAAATTTTGTAACATTGCTACTGAAAGATTTGAAAAATCTGCCGCTACAGTCCCTGTCCCCACACTGTCCCTGTCCCCACATTTTTCCTGTCCCCACACTGTCCCTACACTGTCCCTGTCTCCACATTGTCCCTGTCCCCACACTGTCCCTGTCCCCACACTGGCTCCACACTGTCTCCACATTGTTCCTGTTCCCACACAGTCCCTGTCCACTCTCCCTGCCCACATTGTCCCTGTCCCCACTGTCCCCATACTGTCCACACACTGCCTCCACGCTGTCCCTGTCCATTGTCCCCACACTGTCCCTGTCCCCACTGTCCCCCTGCTGTCTCCATTGCCCTCACATTGGCTCCACACTGCCCCCACATTGTCCCTGTCCCCACACTGTCCCTGTCGCCACACGGTCCCCACTGTCCCAGTCCACACCGTCCCTGTCCCACACTGTCCCTGTCCGCACACACTTCCTGTCGCCACACGGTCCCCACTGTCCCTGTCCACTGTCCCAGTCCACTGTCCCTGTCCCCACAGTCCCTGTCTCCCACACTGTTCCTGTCCCCACACTGTCCCTGTCCCCACACTGTGTGTCCCCACCTGTCCCCACACTCTCCCCCCTGTCCCCACACTGTCCCTGTCCCCACACTGTCCCTGTCCCCACATTGTCCCTGTCCCTACACTGTCCCTGTCCCCACACTGTCCCTATCAACAGTCTCCACACTGTCCCTGCCCCCGCTGTCCCTATACTGTCTCCACACTGTCCCCACTGTCAATGTCCACAGTCCCTGTCCCCACACTGTCCCTGACCCCACACTGTCAGTCCCCATACTGTCCCCACACTGTCTCCACATTGTCCCTACACTGTCTCCATATTATCCCCACTGTCCCTGTCCCCACATTGTCCCCCCACTGTCCCTTTCCCCACCTGTCTCCACTGTCCTTGTCCCCACTGTCCCTGTCCCCACACTGTCCCTGTCCCCACATTGTCTCCACGTGTCCCCACTGTCCGTGTCCACACTGTCCATGTCCCCACTGTCCCTGTCCCCACTGTCCCTGTCCCCACTGTCCCTGTCCCTGTTCCTATCCCCACACTGTCCCTGTCCCCACATTGTCCCTGTCCCCACACTGTCCCTGTCCCCACACTGTCCCTGTCCCCCCCTCACTGTTCCTGTACCCACATTGTCCCTGCACACTGTCCCTGTCCCCACACTGTCCCCACTGTCTCCCCTGTCCCTTCACAGCCCCCACACTGTCCCTGTCCCCACACTGTCCCTGTCCCCACACTGTCCCTGTCCACACTCTCCACACTGTCCCTATCCACAGTCTCCACACTGTCCCTGCCCCCACTGTCCCTATACTGTCTCCACGCTGTCCCCACACTGTCTCTGTCCCCACACTGTCCCTGTCCCCACACACTTCCTGTCGCCACACGGTCCCCAGGGTCCCTGTCCACATTGTCCCTGTCCTCACACTGTCCCTGTACCCACACTGTCCTTGTCCCCACATTGTCCTTGTCCCCATACTGTCTCCACACTGTCCCTGTCTCCACTGTCCCTGCCCCCACACTGTGCCTTTCCCCACCCTGTCACACGGTTCCCACACTGTCCTTGTCTCCACCCTGTCACGGTCCCCACACTGTCCCTGTCCCCACACTGTCCCTGCACAGTCCCACACTGTCCCTATCCACGTCTCCCTGCCACACTGTCCTATACTGTTTCCCCGCTGTCCCCCATTGTCCCTGTCCCACATTGTCCCTGTCCCCACACTGTCCCTGTCCCCACACTGTCAGTCCCCATACTGTCTCCACATTGTCCCCACACTGTCTCCACATTATCCCCACTGTCCCTTTCCCCACATTGTCCCCCCACTGTCCCTTTCCCCACCTGTCTCCACTGTCCTTGTCCCCACTGTCCCTGTACCCACTGTCCTTGTTCGCACATTGTCCTTGTCCCCATAATGTCTCCACAGTTCCTGTCCCCACACTGTCACCACATTATCCACACACTGTCCCTGTCCCCACTGTCTCCACACTGTCCCTCTCTCCACACTGTCATTGTCCCCACACTGTCCCTGTCCCCACACTGTCCATCTCCACACTGTCCCTGCCCCCACTGTCTCCACACTGTCCCTGTCCCCGCACTGTCCATGCCTCCACACTGTGCCTGTCGGGTGTGCGACCTTGCATCACCCGGCGTGGCTTCAATGGCCGCGGGACAATCGCCATCGCCAAGTTTTTTTGACCTTCCATCATGTCTTGGGTCTATTTGTTTGTAATGTATGGCTGCAGAAACGTCATTTCGTTTGGACCTCAAGGGGTCCAAATGACAAATAAATTGTATCTTCTCTTCTCTCTTCTCTGTGCCTGTCCCTACACTGTCCCTGTCCCCACACTGTCCCCACACTGTCCCTGTCCCCACACTGTCCCTGTCCCCACACTGTGCCTGTCCCCACTATCTCCACACTGTCCCTGTCTCCACACTGTCCCTGTCCCCACACTGTCCCCCACACTGTCCCTGTCCCCACTGTCCCTGTCCCTGCAGTGTCCATGTCCCCACACTGTCCCTGTCCCCCCCACTATCTCCACACTGTCCCTGTCCCCACACTGTCCCTGTCCACACTGTCCCTGTCCCCACACTGTCCCTGTCCACACTGTCCCTGTCCCTACACTGTCCCTGTCCCCACACTGTCCCTGTCCCCACACAGTGTCTGTGCCCACACTGTCCCTACACTGTCCCTGTCCCCACACTGTCCCTGTCCCCACACTGTCCCTGCCCACGCTGTCCCTATACTGTCTCCACGCTGTGCCCTACACTGTCCCTGCCCCCACACTGTCCCTGTCCACAGTTCCCACAGGTCCCTGTCCTCACACTGTCCCTGACCCCACACTGTCAGTCCCCATACTGTCTCCACATTGTCCCCACACTGTCTCCACATTATCCCCACTGTCCCTGTCCCCACATTGTCCCCCCACTGTCTCCACCTGTCCCCACCGTCCCTGTCCCCACACTGTCCCTGTCCTCACACTGTCCCTGTCCCCACACTGTCCTGTTGTCCTTGTCCCCACATTGTCATTGTCATACTGTCTCCACATGGTCCCCAAACTGTCTCCACAGTTCCTGTCCCCACACTGTCACCACATTATCCCCACACTGTCCCTGTCCCACACTGTCCCTGTCCCCACACTGTCCCTCTCCACACTGTCACTGTCCCCACACTGTCCCTGTCCCCACACGGTCATTGTCCCCACACTGTCCCTGTCCCCACACTGTCCCTTGTCTCTGTCCCCACACTGTCCCTATCCACAGTCTCCACTCTGTACCTGCCTCTGCCTCCACTGTCCCTATACTGTCCTCCCACACTGCTGTCCCCCCACTGTCCCTGTCCCCCACACTGTCACACTGTCCCTGTCCCCATGTCCCACAGGTCCCTGTCCTCCACACTGTCCCTGTCCCCCACACTGTCAGTCCCCACATACTGTCTCCACATTGTCCCCCCCACTGTCCCTTTCCACACCTGTCTCCCACTGTCCTTGTCCCCCACAGTCCCTGTCTCCACTGTCCCTGTCCCTGTCTCCCACACTGTCCCTGTCTCCACACTGTCCCTATCCCCACTGTCACACTGTTCCTGTCCTCACACTGTCTCCACACTGTCCCTACCCGATTGCTGTCCCACACTGTCCCTGTCCCCACAATATCCCTGTCTCCACACTGTCCCTGTGCCCACACTGTCACATTGTTCCTGTCCCCACACTGTCCCTGTCCCCACACTGTCCGTCTTCTACACTGTCCCTGTCCCTATACTGTCCCTGTCTCCACACTGTCCCTGTCCCTACACTGTCCCAGTCCCCACATTGTCCCTGTCCCTACACTGTCCCTGTCCCTACACTGTCCCTGTCCCCACACTGTCCCTGTCCCTGTCCCCATCCACTGTCTGCACACTGTCCCTGCCCCCGCTGTCACTGTCCCTGTCTCCACACTGTCCCTGTCTCCACACTGTCCCTGTCCCCACACTGTCCCTGTCCACAGTTCCCCCACACTGTCCCTGTCCTCACACTGTCCCTGTCCCCACACTGTCCTGTCCCCATACTGTCTCCACATTGTTCCCCCACCCTCCTTTTCCCCACCCTTGTCTCCACTGTCCTTGTCCCCACAGTCCCTGTCTCCAAACTGTCCCTGTCCCCACACTGTCCCTGTCCTCACACTGTCCCTGTACCCACACTGTCCTTGTCCCCACAGTCCATGTCCCCACTGTCCATGTCCCCACACTGTCCCTGTCCCCACACTGTCCCTGTCCCCACACTGTCCCTGTCCCCACACTGTCCATGTGCTCACACTGTCCCTGTACCCGCACTGTCCTTGTCCCCACATTGTCCCCACACTGTCTCCACAGTTCCTGTCGCCCTACACTCTCCACCTTGTCCCCACTGTCCCTGTCCCCACACTGTCCCTGTCCCCACACTGTCCCTGTCCACAGTTCCCACACTGTCCCTGTCCTCACACTGTCCCTGACCCCACACTGTCAGTCCCCATACTGTCTCCACATTGTCCCCACACTGTCTCCACATTATCCCCACTGTCCCTGTCCCCACATTATCCCCACTGTCCCTTTCCCCACCTGTCTCCACTGGCCCTGTCCCCACTGTCCCTGTACCCACACTGTCCCTGTCCCCACATGTCCTTGTCCCCCTTGTCCCCACACTGTCTCCACAGTTCCTGTCGCCATACTGTCTCCACATTATCCCCACTGTCCCACTCTGTCCTTGTCTCCACTGTCCCTGTCCCCACTGTCTCCACACTGTCCCTGTCCCCACACTGTCTCCACACTGTCCTCTGTCCCCACACTGTCCCTGTCCCCACACTGTCCCTGTCCCCACATTGTCTCTGTCCCCACACTGTCCCTATCCACAGTCTCCACTCTGTACCTGCCTCCGCTGTCCCTATACTGTCTCCATGCTGCCCCCACTGTCCCTGTCCCCACACTGTCCCTGTCCACCCCATTCCCACAGGTCCCTGTCCTCATACTGTCCCTGACCCCACACTGTCAGTCCCCATACTGTCTCCACATTGTCCCCCCACTGTCCCTTTCCACACCTGTCTCCACTGTCCTTGTCCCCACAGTCCCTGTCTCCAAACTGGCCCAGTCTGCACAGTCCCTGTCTCCACACTGTCCCTTTCTCCACAGTTACTGTCCCCACACTGTCACCACATTATCCCCACACTGTCCCTGTCCCCACACTGTCTCCACACTGTCCCTGTCCCCACACTGTCTCCACACTGTCCCTGTCCCCACACTGTCCCAGTCCCCACATTGTCCCTGTCCCTACACTGTCCCTGTCCCCACACTGTCCCTGTCTCCACACTGTCCCTGTCCCTACACTGTCCCTGTCCCCACACTGTCCCTGTCCCCACACTGTCCCTGTCCCTACACTGTCCCTGTCCCCACACTGTCCCTATCCACAGTCTGCACACTGTCCCTGCCCCCGCTGTCCCTATACTGTCTCCACGCTGTGCCCACTGTCCCTGTCCCCACACTGTCCCTGTCCACAGTTCCCACAGGTCCCTGTCCTCACACTGTCCCTGACCCCACACTGTCAGTCCCCATACTGTCTCCACATTGTCCCCCCACTGTCCTTTTCCACACCTGTCTCCACTGTCCTTGTCCCCACAGTCCCTGTCTCCCCCATGTCCCTGTCCACACTGTCCCTGTCCCCACACTGTCCCTGTACCCACACTGTCCTTGTCCCCACTGTCCATGTCCCCCACTGTCCATGTCCCCACACTGTCCCTGTCCCCACACTGTCCCTGTCCCCACATTGTCCCTCGCCCCACACTGTTCCTGTCCCCACGCTGCCTCCACATTGTTCCTGTCCCCACGCTGTCCCTGTCCACTCTCCCTGCCCACATTGTCACTGTCCCCACTGTCCCCATCCTATTCCACACCCTGTCCCCACTGTCTCCACGCTGTCCCTTGTTCCCACACTGTCCCTGTCCCCCCACTGTCCCCCTGCTGTCCCCACTGCCCCCACATTGGCTCCACACTGCCCCCACATTGTCCCTGTCCCCACACTGTCCCTGTCGCCACATGCCTCTCCCCACTGTCCCAGTCCACACCGTCCCTGTCCCACACGGTCCGTACACTGTCCCTGTCCCCACACTGTCCCTGTCCCCACACTGTCCCTGTTCCTGTCCCCACATTGTCCCTGTCCCCACACTGTCCCTGTCGCCACATGGTCCCCACTGTCCCAGTCCACATCGTCCCTGTCGCCACACTCTTCCTGTCGCCACACGGTCCCCTGTCCCTGTACACACTGTTCTTGTCCTCACACTGTCCCTGTACACACACTGTCCTTGTCCCCACATTGTCCTTGTCCCCATACTGTCTCCACATTGTCCCCACACTGTCTCCACAGTTCCTGTCCCCACACCCTCCACATTATCCCCACACTGTCCCCGTCCCCTTTCTCCACACTGTCCCTGTCCTCACTCCCTCCCTGTCTCCACACTGTCCCTCTCCCCACTGTCTCCACACTGTCCATGTCCCCACACTGTCCATGTCCCCACACTGTCCCTGTCCCCACACTGTCCTGCCCCCACTATCGCCAAACGCTGTCCCTGTCTCCACATTGTTCCTGTCCCCACACTGTCCCTGTCCCCACACTGTCCCTGTCCCCACACGGTCCGTACACTGTCCCTGTCCCCACACTGTCCCTGTCTCCACACTGTCCCTGTTCCTGTCCCCACACTGTCCCTGTCGCAACACTGTTCTTGTCCCCACACTCTTCCTGTCGCCACACGGTCCCCTGTCCCTGTACACACTGTTCTTGTCCTCACACTGTCCCTGTACACACACTGTCCTTGTCCCCACATTGTCCTTGTCCCCATACTGTCTCCACATTGTCCCCATACTGTCTCCACATTGTTCCCACACTGTCTCCACAGTTCCTGTCCACACACTGTCTCCACATTGTCCCCCACACTCTCTCCACACTGTCCCTGTCCCCACACTGTCCCTGTCCCCACAGTCTGCACACTGTCCCTGCCCCCACACTGTCCCTGTCCCCACACTGTCCCCACACGGTCCGTACACTGTCCCTGTCCCCACACTGTCCCTGTCCCCACATTGTCCCTGTCCCCACACTGTCCCTGTCCACAGTTCCCACAGGTCCCTGTCCTCACACTGTCCCTGACCCCACACTGTCAGTCCCCATACTGTCTCCACATTGTCCCCACATTATCCCCCCACTGTCCCTTTCCACACCTGTCTGCACTGTCCTTTCCCCCACAGTCCATGTCCCCACAGTCCCTGTCTCCACACTGTCCCTGTCCCCACACTGTCCCTGTACCCACACTGTCCTTGTCCCCACTGTCCCTGTCCCCACGCTGTCCCTGTCCACTCTCCCTGCCCACATTGTCACTGTCCCCACTGTCCCCATACTGTCCACACACTGCCTCCACGCTGTCCCTGTCCATTGTCCCCACACTGTCCCTGTCCCCACTGTCCCCCTGCTGTCCCCACTGCCCCCACATTGGCTCCACACTGCCCCCACATTGTCCCTGTCCCCACACTGTCCCTGTCGCCACACGGTCCCCCCACTGTCCCAGTCCACACCGTCCCTGTCCCACACTGTCCCTGTCCCACACTGTCCCTGTCCCCCCACTGTCCCTGTCTCCACACTGTACCTGTCCCCCCCTGTTCCTGTCCCCACACTGTCCCTGTCCCCACACTGTCCCTGTCGCCACATGGTCCCCACTGTCCCAGTCCACACCGTCCCTGTCGCCACACTCTTCCTGTCGCCACACGGTCCCCTGTCCCTGTACACACTGTTCTTGTCCTCACACTGTCCCTGTACCCACACTGTCCTTGTCCCCACATTGTCCTTGTCCCCATACTGTCTCCACATTGTCCCCACACTGTCTCCACAGTTCCTGTCCCCACATTGTCACACTATTCCCACACTGTCCCCACTGTCCCTGTCTCCACACTGTCCCTGTCCCACACTGTCCCTGTCCCCACACTGTCCCCGCACTGTCCATGCCCCCACACTGTCTCCACACTGTCCCTGTCCCCGCACTGTCCATGCCCCCACACTGTCCATGTCCCCACACTGTCCGTCCACACGGTCCGTACACTGTCACTGTCCCCACACTGTCCCTGTCCCCACACTGTCCCTGTCCCCCCCACACTGTCCCTGTCCCCACACTGTCCCTGTCCCTGTATCCACACTGTCCCTGTCCCCACACTGTCCCTGTTCCTGTCCCCACACTGTCCCTGTCCCCACACTGTCCCTGTCCCCACACTGTCCCTGTCCCCACACTGTCCCCCCCTGTCCCTGTACACACTGTTCTTGTCCCCACACTGTCCCTGTACCCACTGTCCCCCTGCTGTCTCCATTGCCCTGTCCACATTCGCTCCACACTGCCCCCAAATTGTCCCTGTCCCCACACTTTCCCTGTCTCCACACGTCCCTGTCCCCACTGTCCCATTCCACACCGTCTCTGTCCCCCACTGTCCCTGTCCCACACTGTCCCTGTCTCCACACTGTCCCCCTGTCCCTGTCCCACACTGTCCCCTGTCCCCACACTGTCCCTGTCCCCCCACTCTCCATGCCCCCCCACTGTCCCTGTCCCCCCACTGTCCATGCCCCACACTGTCTCCACACCGTCCCTGTCCCCACACTGTCCCTGTCCCCACACGGTCCGTACACTGTCCCTGTCCCCACACTGTCCTGTCACTGTCCCCACACTGTGTCCACATTGTCCCCACACTGTCCCCACACTGTCCTGTCCCCCCACTGTCCCTGTGTCCACACTGTCCTGTCCCCACACTGTCCCTGTCCCCTTCCCTGTCCCCACACTGTCCCTGTCCCACACTGTCTCTGTCCCCACACTGTCCCTACACTGTCCGTGTCCACACTGTCCATGTCCCCACTGTCCATGTCCCCACACTGTCCCTGTCCCCACATTCCCTGTCCCCACCCTGTCCCTGTCCCCACACTGTCCCTGTCCCCACACTGTCCCTGTCCCCCCACACTGTCCGTACACTGTCCCCACTGTCCCCCACTGTCACAGTGTCCCTGTCCCCACACTGTCCCTGTCCTCCACTGTCCCTGTCCCCACTGTCCCTGTCCCCACTGTCCCTGTCCCCACACTGTCTCCACATTATCCCCACCCTGTCCCACTCCCCACATTGTCCCTGTCCCCACATTGTCCCTGCCCCCACAGTTTCCACACTCTCCATCCCCATTGTCCCGTACACTGTCCCTGTCCCCACTGTCTCCACACTGTCCCTGTCCCCACACTGTTCCCTGTCCCCACACGGTCCCCCACACTGTCCCTGTCCCCCACACTGTCCCTGTCCCCACACTGTCTCCACATTATCCCCACTGTCTCTGTCCCCACGGTGTCCCTGTCTCCACATTGTCCCTGTCCCCACTGTGCCTGTCCCCACACTGTCCCTGTCCCCACACTGTCCCCTGTCTCCACACTGTCCCTATTCCTGTCCCCACACTGTCCCTGTCGCCACATGGTCCCCACTGTCCCAGTCCACACCGTCCCTGTCGCCACACTCTTCCTGTCGCCACACTGTCCCCCTGTCCCTGACCCACACTGTCCTGTCCTCACACTGTCCCTGTACCCACACTGTCCCTGTCCACACATTGTCCGTGTCCCCATACTGTCTCCACACTGTCCCCTGTCTCCTCGCCACAGGTACGGTCGCCCTTTCTCCTTGTAGCACCCTGTTCTTGTCGCTCACACTGTCGGCCGTGTACAGCAGCACTGTCCCTGTCCCCGACATTGTCGCTTGTCCGCCATACGGTCTACCACATTGGTCCCCACAACTTGTTCAATCCAGCAGTTCCTTGTCCACACACTGTTCCTCCAATTGTCC